>NC_133396.1:65509100-65794178 GCF_047511655.1 Castor canadensis | reverse complement strand
GTGTTCCTCACCCATGAAAACGCTGAGAGGGAAGCAGCATTCCTTTACCCAGCTAACTCAGTTCACAATGCTGAAGAAGGTGGCAGCCCCTTTTGTTTCTCACATGAATGATTCTCTCACAAGTTCGACAGTGCTTCTTCCAATCCCTTTAAGGGGGTTATTTTGCACATAGCTGGTATTGCTCACCCATGAAAACACTGAGTTGCAGGCACTATTCCTTTCAAGAAGAATATCAGTTCACCTTGGAAAACTAGGTGCTTGACCCTCCTGCTGCTAACATTCATACTTCTCCTCCAAGTGATGTAGTGCTGATTCCATTGACTTGAAAGAGGCAATTTTGCACAAACCTCATGTTCCTCACCCATGAAAACACAGAGAGTTAGCCAGTATTCCCTTGAACAGGTAACTCAATTCACAATGCTGAACAGGGTGCTAGACCCTCTTGCTTCTCACATTAATGATTGTCTTACAAGAGCTACAGTAAGCCTCCATTCACTTGAAAGGGGCTCTTTTGCACAACATTGATGTTACTCCCCCTGAAAACCGTGAGAGTTAGGCAGTATTCCCTTGAACACGTAATTCAATTCACCATGCTTAACAAGCTGCTTGACCCTCTTGCTTGTAACACTTATGCTTCTCTTACAGGAGAAACAGTGCTTCTTCCTTACATTGAAACAGGGCTACTCTGCACAAAGATAATATTCTTCACATTGTAAAATCCTGAGAGACAGTTAGTATTCCTTTGTAGAGCTCACTCAATTCTCACTTTTAAACAACATTCTAGACCCTCTTGCTGCTGGAATTAATGGTATTCATACATCCTAAACTGTTCTTCTTCCATTCAGTTGAATGCAGCTATTTGGCCCAACGGTGATGTTCCTCACACATGAAAAAACTCAGGGGTAGTCAGTATTCCCTTCAACAGGTAACTCATTTCTCGTAAGGAAACAAGTTGCTAAATATTCCTGCTTCTCACACATTGCATCCTGCCCTGAGCTACAAGGGTTTGTCCATTTAGTGGGAAGCACTTATTTTTCAAGGAGTGAATGGTTCTCCATTGTCAAAGGCTTTCATTTGGCAAGCATTCCTTTCACATGCTAATTCAACTCTCACAGGGAAACACAATGTGCTTGCAACTCCTGCTGCAAACCTTGCCATCTGCTTGCAAGAGACACAGTGCATGTTCCATTCAGTTGAAAGGGCCTATTGGCACAAAGATGGAATTGCTCACACTGTCAAACCCTGACAGATAGGAAGTGTTAATTTTGAATGCTAAATCAATTGAAGCTGCTAAACAAAGTGCTAGAGCATCTTTCTTGTAACCTTGGTGGTTCTCCTACAAGACATACAGTAATCCTTCCCTCCATTGAAAGAGGCAATTTTGCAGCGAAATGATGGTAATCACACTTCCAAACTGTGAGAGGCAGCTGGTGTTCCTTTTAGAACTTCAGTCCACTCACACTGTTGCACAACTTGCTAGACCCTCTTGCTTCTAACCTCAATAAGTTTCTTAGAAGAGCCTCACAACTTCTTCCATTCTCTTCAAAGGGGTGATGTTGCACTA
The DNA here is from genome assembly GCF_047511655.1 of Castor canadensis. Lineage (NCBI taxonomy): Eukaryota > Metazoa > Chordata > Mammalia > Rodentia > Castoridae > Castor > Castor canadensis. The sequence continues at coordinate 65,792,614 of NC_133396.1, read as the reverse complement.
CGGTGATATTCCTCATCCCTGAAAACACTGAGTGGTAGGCAGTATTCCTTTAACCAAGTTACTCAATTCTCATCCGAAGACAAGCTGCTTCACCCTCCTGCTTGTAACCATTCATACTTTTCTTACAACATACGCACCGCTGGATCCAGTCACTTGAAAGAGGAGATTTTGCACAAAATTGAAGGTTCACACACATAAAAACACTGAGAGGTCTCAGTATGTCCTTAAACAGCTAACTCAGTTGAGAATCCTCAACAGAGTGCTAGGCCCTCTTCTTGTTAACAGTAATGACTGTCTTAGGAGACCAACAATGCATTTCCATTCACTCGAATGGGGCAATTTTGAAGAACATGGTAGTCCTCATCCCTGAAAGCCCTGAGAGGTAGGTAGTATTCCATGAAACAACTAACTCAATTCACAACGCTGAAGAAGGTGCTTGACCCTCTTCCTTCTAACATGAATGATTTTCTTACAAGAGCTACAGTGTTTCTCCATTGACTTCAGAGAGGCAATTTTGCACAAAGGTGATGTTCCTGACCCAGGAAAACACTGAGAGGTAGGCAGTATTCCTTCAAACAGCTAGGTCAATTCACAGTGCTAAACAAGTTGCTAGACCCTGTTGCTTCAAACATTAATGACTCTCTCACAAGACATACCAGGAATCTCCCTTTCGCTTGTAAGGGATACTTTGGAAATGTTGTGTTCCTCACCCATGTAAATGCTGAGAGGTAGGCAGTTTTCCTTTACCCAGCTAACTCAGTCTACAAAGCTGAACAAGGTGGTAGCCCCTTTTCATACTAACATGAATGGTTCTCTCACAAGATCAACAGTGCTTCTTCCAATCCCTTTAAAGGGGTTATTTTGCACATACCTGGTATTGCTCACCCCTGAAAACACTGAGTTGCAGGCACTATTCCTTTCAAGAAGAATATCAATTCACCTTGGAAAACTAGGTGCTTGACCCTCCTGCTGCTAACATTCATACTTGTCTTCCAAGAGATGTAGTGCTGGTTCCACTGACTTGAAAGAAGCAATTTTGCACAAACTTCATGTTCCTCACCCATAAAAACACTGAGAGCGAGGCAGTATTCCCTTGAACAGGTAACTCAATTCACAATGCAGAACAGGGTGCTACACCCTCTTGCTTCTAAAAATAAAGATTGTCCTACAAGTGCTACAGTAAGCCTCCATTCACTTGAATGGGGCTCTTTTGCAGAACATTGATGCTACTCCCCTGAAAACAGTGAGATGTAGGCAGTATTCCTTCAAACAGCTAGGTCAATTCACAGTGCTATACAAGTTGCTAGACCCTGCGCTTGAAACATTAATGACTCCCTTACAAGAACTACCAGGAATCTCCCTTTCGCTTGTAAGGGATAGTTTGGAAATGTGTTCCTCACCCATGAAAACGCTGAGAGGGAAGCAGCATTCCTTTACCCAGCTAACTCAGTTCACAATGCTGAAGAAGGTGGCAGCCCCTTTTGTTTCTCACATGAATGATTCTCTCACAAGTTCGACAGTGCTTCTTCCAATCCCTTTAAGGGGGTTATTTTGCACATAGCTGGTATTGCTCACCCATGAAAACACTGAGTTGCAGGCACTATTCCTTTCAAGAAGAATATCAGTTCACCTTGGAAAACTAGGTGCTTGACCCTCCTGCTGCTAACATTCATACTTCTCCTCCAAGTGATGTAGTGCTGATTCCATTGACTTGAAAGAGGCAATTTTGCACAAACCTCATGTTCCTCACCCATGAAAACACAGAGAGTTAGGCAGTATTCCCTTGAACAGGTAACTCAATTCACAATGCTGAACAGGGTGCTAGACCCTCTTGCTTCTCACATTAATGATTGTCTTACAAGAGCTACAGTAAGCCTCCATTCACTTGAAAGGGGCTCTTTTGCACAACATTGATGTTACTCCCCCTGAAAACCGTGAGAGTTAGGCAGTATTCCCTTGAACACGTAATTCAATTCACCATGCTTAACAAGCTGCTTGACCCTCTTGCTTGTAACACTTATGCTTCTCTTACAGGAGAAACAGTGCTTCTTCCTTACATTGAAACAGGGCTACTCTGCACAAAGATAATATTCTTCACATTGTAAAATCCTGAGAGACAGTGAGTATTCCTTTGTAGAGCTCACTCAATTCTCACTTTTAAACAACATTCTAGACCCTCTTGCTGCTGGAATTAATGGTATTCATACATCCTAAACTGTTCTTCTTCCATTCAGTTGAATGCAGCTATTTGGCCCAACGGTGATGTTCCTCACACATGAAAAAACTCAGGGGTAGTCAGTATTCCCTTCAACAGGTAACTCATTTCTCGTAAGGAAACAAGTTGCTAAATATTCCTGCTTCTCACACATTGCATCCTGCCCTGAGCTACAAGGGTTTGTCCATTTAGTGGGAAGCACTTATTTTTCAAGGAGTGAATGGTTCTCCATTGTCAAAGGCTTTCATTTGGCAAGCATTCCTTTCACATGCTAATTCAACTCTCACAGGGAAACACAATGTGCTTGCAACTCCTGCTGCAAACCTTGCCATCTGCTTGCAAGAGACACAGTGCATGTTCCATTCAGTTGAAAGGGCCTATTGGCACAAAGATGGAATTGCTCACACTGTCAAACCCTGACTGATAGGAAGTGTTAATTTTGAATGCTAAATCAATTGAAGCTGCTAAACAAAGTGCTAGAGCATCTTTCTTGTAACCTTTGTGGTTCTCCTACAAGACATACAGTAATCCTTCCCTCCATTGAAAGAGGCAATTTTGCAGCAAAATGATGGTCCTCACACTTCCAAACTGTGAGAGGCAGCTGGTGTTCCTTTTAGAACTTCAGTCCACTCACACTGTTACACAACTTGCTAGACCCTCTTGCTTCTAACCTCAATAAGTTTCTTAGAAGAGCCTCACAACTTCTTCCATTCTCTTCAAAGGGGTGATGTTGCACTAAGGTGATATTCCTCATCCCTGAAAACACTGAGTGGTAGGCAGTATTCCTTTAACCAAGTTACTCAATTCTCATCCGAAGACAAGCTGCTTCACCCTCCTGCTTGTAACCATTCATACTTTTCTTACAACATACGCACCGCTGGATCCAGTCACTTGAAAGAGGAGAGTTTGCACAAAATTGAAGGTTCACACACATAAAAACACTGAGAGGTCTCAGTATGTCCTTAAACAGCTAACTCAGTTGAGAATCCTCAACAGAGTGCTAGGCCCTCTTCTTGTTAACAGTAATGACTGTCTTAGGAGACCAACAATGCATTTCCATTCACTCGAATGGGGCAATTTTGAAGAACATGGTAGTCCTCATCCCTGAAAGCCCTGAGAGGTAGGTAGTATTCCATGAAACAACTAACTCAATTCACAACGCTGAAGAAGGTGCTTGACCCTCTTCCTTCTAACATGAATGATTTTCTTACAAGAGCTACAGTGTTTCTCCATTGACTTCAGAGAGGCAATTTTGCACAAAGGTGATGTTCCTGACCCAGGAAAACACTGAGAGGTAGGCAGTATTCCTTCAAACAGCTAGGTCAATTCACAGTGCTAAACAAGTTGCTAGACCCTGTTGCTTCAAACATTAATGACTCTCTCACAAGACATACCAGGAATCTCCCTTTCGCTTGTAAGGGATAGTTTGGAAATGTTGTGTTCCTCACCCATGTAAATGCTGAGAGGTAGGCAGTTTTCCTTTACCCAGCTAACTCAGTCTACAAAGCTGAACAAGGTGGTAGCCCCTTTTCATACTAACATGAATGGTTCTCTCACAAGATCAACAGTGCTTCTTCCAATCCCTTTAAAGGGGTTATTTTGCACATACCTGGTATTGCTCACCCCTGAAAACACTGAGTTGCAGGCACTATTCCTTTCAAGAAGAATATCAATTCACCTTGGAAAACTAGGTGCTTGACCCTCCTGCTGCTAACATTCATACTTGTCTTCCAAGAGATGTAGTGCTGGTTCCACTGACTTGAAAGAAGCAATTTTGCACAAACTTCATGTTCCTCACCCATAAAAACACTGAGAGCGAGGCAGTATTCCCTTGAACAGGTAACTCAATTCACAATGCAGAACAGGGTGCTACACCCTCTTGCTTCTAAAAATAAAGATTGTCCTACAAGTGCTACAGTAAGCCTCCATTCACTTGAATGGGGCTCTTTTGCAGAACATTGATGCTACTCCCCTGAAAACAGTGAGATGTAGGCAGTATTCCTTCAAACAGCTAGGTCAATTCACAGTGCTATACAAGTTGCTAGACCCTGCGCTTGAAACATTAATGACTCCCTTACAAGAACTACCAGGAATCTCCCTTTCGCTTGTAAGGGATAGTTTGGAAATGTTGTGTTCCTCACCCATGAAAACGCTGAGAGGGAAGCAGCATTCCTTTACCCAGCTAACTCAGTTCACAATGCTGAAGAAGGTGGCAGCCCCTTTTGTTTCTCACATGAATGATTCTCTCACAAGTTCGACAGTGCTTCTTCCAATCCCTTTAAGGGGGTTATTTTGCACCTAGCTGGTATTGCTCACCCATGAAAACACTGAGTTGCAGGCACTATTCCTTTCAAGAAGAATATCAGTTCACCTTGGAAAACTAGGTGCTTGACCCTCCTGCTGCTAACATTCATACTTCTCCTCCAAGTGATGTAGTGCTGATTCCATTGACTTGAAAGAGGCAATTTTGCACAAACCTCATGTTCCTCACCCATGAAAACACAGAGAGTTAGGCAGTATTCCCTTGAACAGGTAACTCAATTCACAATGCTGAACAGGGTGCTAGACCCTCTTGCTTCTCACATTAATGATTGTCTTACAAGAGCTACAGTAAGCCTCCATTCACTTGAAAGGGGCTCTTTTGCACAACATTGATGTTACTCCCCCTGAAAACCGTGAGAGTTAGGCAGTATTCCCTTGAACACGTAATTCAATTCACCATGCTTAACAAGCTGCTTGACCCTCTTGCTTGTAACACTTATGCTTCTCTTACAGGAGAAACAGTGCTTCTTCCTTACATTGAAACAGGGCTACTCTGCACAAAGATAATATTCTTCACATTGTAAAATCCTGAGAGACAGTGAGTATTCCTTTGTAGAGCTCACTCAATTCTCACTTTTAAACAACATTCTAGACCCTCTTGCTGCTGGAATTAATGGTATTCATACATCCTAAACTGTTCTTCTTCCATTCAGTTGAATGCAGCTATTTGGCCCAACGGTGATGTTCCTCACACATGAAAAAACTCAGGGGTAGTCAGTATTCCCTTCAACAGGTAACTCATTTCTCGTAAGGAAACAAGTTGCTAAATATTCCTGCTTCTCACACATTGCATCCTGCCCTGAGCTACAAGGGTTTGTCCATTTAGTGGGAAGCACTTATTTTTCAAGGAGTGAATGGTTCTCCATTGTCAAAGGCTTTCATTTGGCAAGCATTCCTTTCACATGCTAATTCAACTCTCACAGGGAAACACAATGTGCTTGCAACTCCTGCTGCAAACCTTGCCATCTGCTTGCAAGAGACACAGTGCATGTTCCATTCAGTTGAAAGGGCCTATTGGCACAAAGATGGAATTGCTCACACTGTCAAACCCTGACTGATAGGAAGTGTTAATTTTGAATGCTAAATCAATTGAAGCTGCTAAACAAAGTGCTAGAGCATCTTTCTTGTAACCTTTGTGGTTCTCCTACAAGACATACAGTAATCCTTCCCTCCATTGAAAGAGGCAATTTTGCAGCAAAATGATGGTCCTCACACTTCCAAACTGTGAGAGGCAGCTGGTGTTCCTTTTAGAACTTCAGTCCACTCACACTGTTACACAACTTGCTAGACCCTCTTGCTTCTAACCTCAATAAGTTTCTTAGAAGAGCCTCACAACTTCTTCCATTCTCTTCAAAGGGGTGATGTTGCACTAAGGTGATATTCCTCATCCCTGAAAACACTGAGTGGTAGGCAGTATTCCTTTAACCAAGTTACTCAATTCTCATCCGAAGACAAGCTGCTTCACCCTCCTGCTTGTAACCATTCATACTTTTCTTACAACATACGCACCGCTGGATCCAGTCACTTGAAAGAGGAGAGTTTGCACAAAATTGAAGGTTCACACACATAAAAACACTGAGAGGTCTCAGTATGTCCTTAAACAGCTAACTCAGTTGAGAATCCTCAACAGAGTGCTAGGCCCTCTTCTTGTTAACAGTAATGACTGTCTTAGGAGACCAACAATGCATTTCCATTCACTCGAATGGGGCAATTTTGAAGAACATGGTAGTCCTCATCCCTGAAAGCCCTGAGAGGTAGGTAGTATTCCATGAAACAACTAACTCAATTCACAACGCTGAAGAAGGTGCTTGACCCTCTTCCTTCTAACATGAATGATTTTCTTACAAGAGCTACAGTGTTTCTCCATTGACTTCAGAGAGGCAATTTTGCACAAAGGTGATGTTCCTGACCCAGGAAAACACTGAGAGGTAGGCAGTATTCCTTCAAACAGCTAGGTCAATTCACAGTGCTAAACAAGTTGCTAGACCCTGTTGCTTCAAACATTAATGACTCTCTCACAAGACATACCAGGAATCTCCCTTTCGCTTGTAAGGGATAGTTTGGAAATGTTGTGTTCCTCACCCATGTAAATGCTGAGAGGTAGGCAGTTTTCCTTTACCCAGCTAACTCAGTCTACAAAGCTGAACAAGGTGGTAGCCCCTTTTCATACTAACATGAATGGTTCTCTCACAAGATCAACAGTGCTTCTTCCAATCCCTTTAAAGGGGTTATTTTGCACATACCTGGTATTGCTCACCCCTGAAAACACTGAGTTGCAGGCACTATTCCTTTCAAGAAGAATATCAATTCACCTTGGAAAACTAGGTGCTTGACCCTCCTGCTGCTAACATTCATACTTGTCTTCCAAGAGATGTAGTGCTGGTTCCACTGACTTGAAAGAAGCAATTTTGCACAAACTTCATGTTCCTCACCCATAAAAACACTGAGAGCGAGGCAGTATTCCCTTGAACAGGTAACTCAATTCACAATGCAGAACAGGGTGCTACACCCTCTTGCTTCTAAAAATAAAGATTGTCCTACAAGTGCTACAGTAAGCCTCCATTCACTTGAATGGGGCTCTTTTGCAGAACATTGATGCTACTCCCCTGAAAACAGTGAGATGTAGGCAGTATTCCTTCAAACAGCTAGGTCAATTCACAGTGCTATACAAGTTGCTAGACCCTGCGCTTGAAACATTAATGACTCCCTTACAAGAACTACCAGGAATCTCCCTTTCGCTTGTAAGGGATAGTTTGGAAATGTTGTGTTCCTCACCCATGAAAACGCTGAGAGGGAAGCAGCATTCCTTTACCCAGCTAACTCAGTTCACAATGCTGAAGAAGGTGGCAGCCCCTTTTGTTTCTCACATGAATGATTCTCTCACAAGTTCGACAGTGCTTCTTCCAATCCCTTTAAGGGGGTTATTTTGCACCTAGCTGGTATTGCTCACCCATGAAAACACTGAGTTGCAGGCACTATTCCTTTCAAGAAGAATATCAGTTCACCTTGGAAAACTAGGTGCTTGACCCTCCTGCTGCTAACATTCATACTTCTCCTCCAAGTGATGTAGTGCTGATTCCATTGACTTGAAAGAGGCAATTTTGCACAAACCTCATGTTCCTCACCCATGAAAACACAGAGAGTTAGGCAGTATTCCCTTGAACAGGTAACTCAATTCACAATGCTGAACAGGGTGCTAGACCCTCTTGCTTCCCACATTAATGATTGTCTTACAAGAGCTACAGTAAGCCTCCATTCACTTGAAAGGGGCTCTTTTGCACAACATTGATGTTACTCCCCCTGAAAACCATGAGAGTTAGGCAGTATTCCCTTGAACACGTAATTCAATTCACCATGCTTAACAAGCTGCTTGACCCTCTTGCTTGTAACACTTATGCTTCTCTTACAGGAGAAACAGTGCTTCTTCCTTACATTGAAACAGGGCTACTCTGCACAAAGATAATATTCTTCACATTGTAAAATCCTGAGAGACAGTTAGTATTCCTTTGTAGAGCTCACTCAATTCTCACTTTTAAACAACATTCTAGACCCTCTTGCTGCTGGAATTAATGGTATTCATACATCCTAAACTGTTCTTCTTCCATTCAGTTGAATGCAGCTATTTGGCCCAACGGTGATGTTCCTCACACATGAAAAAACTCAGGGGTAGTCAGTATTCCCTTCAACAGGTAACTCATTTCTCGTAAGGAAACAAGTTGCTAAATATTCCTGCTTCTCACACATTGCATCCTGCCCTGAGCTACAAGGGTTTGTCCATTTAGTGGGAAGCACTTATTTTTCAAGGAGTGAATGGTTCTCCATTGTCAAAGGCTTTCATTTGGCAAGCATTCCTTTCACATGCTAATTCAACTCTCACAGGGAAACACAATGTGCTTGCAACTCCTGCTGCAAACCTTGCCATCTGCTTGCAAGAGACACAGTGCATGTTCCATTCAGTTGAAAGGGCCTATTGGCACAAAGATGGAATTGCTCACACTGTCAAACCCTGACAGATAGGAAGTGTTAATTTTGAATGCTAAATCAATTGAAGCTGCTAAACAAAGTGCTAGAGCATCTTTCTTGTAACCTTTGTGGTTCTCCTACAAGACATACAGTAATCCTTCCCTCCATTGAAAGAGGCAATTTTGCAGCAAAATGATGGTCCTCACACTTCCAAACTGTGAGAGGCAGCTGGTGTTCCTTTTAAAACTTCACTCTACTCACACTGTTATACAACTTGCTAGACCCTCTTGCTTCTAACCTCAATAAGTTTCTTAGAAGAGCCTCACAACTTCTTCCATTCTCTTCAAAGGGGTGATGTTGCACTACGGTGATATTCCTCATCCCTGAAAACACTGAGTGGTAGGCAGTATTCCTTTAACCAAGTTACTCAATTCTCATCCGAAGACAAGCTGCTTCACCCTCCTGCTTGTAACCATTCATACTTTTCTTACAACATACGCACCGCTGGATCCAGTCACTTGAAAGAGGAGAGTTTGCACAAAATTGAAGGTTCACACACATAAAAACACTGAGAGGTCTCAGTATGTCCTTAAACAGCTAACTCAGTTGAGAATCCTCAACAGAGTGCTAGGCCCTCTTCTTGTTAACAGTAATGACTGTCTTAGGAGACCAACAATGCATTTCCATTCACTCGAATGGGGCAATTTTGAAGAACATGGTAGTCCTCATCCCTGAAAGCCCTGAGAGGTAGGTAGTATTCCATGAAACAACTAACTCAATTCACAACGCTGAAGAAGGTGCTTGACCCTCTTCCTTCTAACATGAATGATTTTCTTACAAGAGCTACAGTGTTTCTCCATTGACTTCAGAGAGGCAATTTTGCACAAAGGTGATGTTCCTGACCCAGGAAAACACTGAGAGGTAGGCAGTATTCCTTCAAACAGCTAGGTCAATTCACAGTGCTAAACAAGTTGCTAGACCCTGTTGCTTCAAACATTAATGACTCTCTCACAAGACATACCAGGAATCTCCCTTTCGCTTGTAAGGGATACTTTGGAAATGTTGTGTTCCTCACCCATGTAAATGCTGAGAGGTAGGCAGTTTTCCTTTACCCAGCTAACTCAGTCTACAAAGCTGAACAAGGTGGTAGCCCCTTTTCATACTAACATGAATGGTTCTCTCACAAGATCAACAGTGCTTCTTCCAATCCCTTTAAAGGGGTTATTTTGCACATACCTGGTATTGCTCACCCCTGAAAACACTGAGTTGCAGGCACTATTCCTTTCAAGAAGAATATCAATTCACCTTGGAAAACTAGGTGCTTGACCCTCCTGCTGCTAACATTCATACTTGTCTTCCAAGAGATGTAGTGCTGGTTCCACTGACTTGAAAGAAGCAATTTTGCACAAACTTCATGTTCCTCACCCATAAAAACACTGAGAGCGAGGCAGTATTCCCTTGAACAGGTAACTCAATTCACAATGCAGAACAGGGTGCTACACCCTCTTGCTTCTAAAAATAAAGATTGTCCTACAAGTGCAACAGTAAGCCTCCATTCACTTGAATGGGGCTCTTTTGCAGAACATTGATGCTACTCCCCTGAAAACAGTGAGATGTAGGCAGTATTCCTTCAAACAGCTAGGTCAATTCACAGTGCTATACAAGTTGCTAGACCCTGCGCTTGAAACATTAATGACTCCCTTACAAGAACTACCAGGAATCTCCCTTTCGCTTGTAAGGGATAGTTTGGAAATGTTGTGTTCCTCACCCATGAAAACGCTGAGAGGGAAGCAGCATTCCTTTACCCAGCTAACTCAGTTCACAATGCTGAAGAAGGTGGCAGCCCCTTTTGTTTCTCACATGAATGATTCTCTCACAAGTTCGACAGTGCTTCTTCCAATCCCTTTAAGGGGGTTATTTTGCACCTAGCTGGTATTGCTCACCCATGAAAACACTGAGTTGCAGGCACTATTCCTTTCAAGAAGAATATCAGTTCACCTTGGAAAACTAGGTGCTTCACCCTCCTGCTGCTAACATTCATACTTCTCCTCCAAGTGATGTAGTGCTGATTCCATTGACTTGAAAGAGGCAATTTTGCACAAACCTCATGTTCCTCACCCATGAAAACACAGAGAGTTAGGCAGTATTCCCTTGAACAGGTAACTCAATTCACAATGCTGAACAGGGTGCTAGACCCTCTTGCTTCTCACATTAATGATTGTCTTACAAGAGCTACAGTAAGCCTCCATTCACTTGAAAGGGGCTCTTTTGCACAACATTGATGTTACTCCCCCTGAAAACCGTGAGAGTTAGGCAGTATTCCCTTGAACACGTAATTCAATTCACCATGCTTAACAAGCTGCTTGACCCTCTTGCTTGTAACACTTATGCTTCTCTTACAGGAGAAACAGTGCTTCTTCCTTACATTGAAACAGGGCTACTCTGCACAAAGATAATATTCTTCACATTGTAAAATCCTGAGAGACAGTTAGTATTCCTTTGTAGAGCTCACTCAATTCTCACTTTTAAACAACATTCTAGACCCTCTTGCTGCTGGAATTAATGGTATTCATACATCCTAAACTGTTCTTCTTCCATTCAGTTGAATGCAGCTATTTGGCCCAACGGTGATGTTCCTCACACATGAAAAAACTCAGGGGTAGTCAGTATTCCCTTCAACAGGTAACTCATTTCTCGTAAGGAAACAAGTTGCTAAATATTCCTGCTTCTCACACATTGCATCCTGCCCTGAGCTACAAGGGTTTGTCCATTTAGTGGGAAGCACTTATTTTTCAAGGAGTGAATGGTTCTCCATTGTCAAAGGCTTTCATTTGGCAAGCATTCCTTTCACATGCTAATTCAACTCTCACAGGGAAACACAATGTGCTTGCAACTCCTGCTGCAAACCTTGCCATCTGCTTGCAAGAGACACAGTGCATGTTCCATTCAGTTGAAAGGGCCTATTGGCACAAAGATGGAATTGCTCACACTGTCAAACCCTGACAGATAGGAAGTGTTAATTTTGAATGCTAAATCAATTGAAGCTGCTAAACAAAGTGCTAGAGCATCTTTCTTGTAACCTTTGTGGTTCTCCTACAAGACATACAGTAATCCTTCCCTCCATTGAAAGAGGCAATTTTGCAGCAAAATGATGGTCCTCACACTTCCAAACTGTGAGAGGCAGCTGGTGTTCCTTTTAGAACTTCAGTCCACTCACACTGTTACACAACTTGCTAGACCCTCTTGCTTCTAACCTCAGTAAGTTTCTTAGAAGAGCCTCACAACTTCTTCCATTCTCTTCAAAGGGGTGATGTTGCACTAAGGTGATATTCCTCATCCCTGAAAACACTGAGTGGTAGGCAGTATTCCTTTAACCAAGTTACTCAATTCTCATCCGAAGACAAGCTGCTTCACCCTCCTGCTTGTAACCATTCATACTTTTCTTACAACATACGCACCGCTGGATCCAGTCACTTGAAAGAGGAGATTTTGCACAAAATTGAAGGTTCACACACATAAAAACACTGAGAGGTCTCAGTATGTCCTTAAACAGCTAACTCAGTTGAGAATCCTCAACAGAGTGCTAGGCCCTCTTCTTGTTAACAGTAATGACTGTCTTAGGAGACCAACAATGCATTTCCATTCACTCGAATGGGGCAATTTTGAAGAACATGGTAGTCCTCATCCCTGAAAGCCCTGAGAGGTAGGTAGTATTCCATGAAACAACTAACTCAATTCACAACGCTGAAGAAGGTGCTTGACCCTCTTCCTTCTAACATGAATGATTTTCTTACAAGAGCTACAGTGTTTCTCCATTGACTTCAGAGAGGCAATTTTGCACAAAGGTGATGTTCCTGACCCAGGAAAACACTGAGAGGTAGGCAGTATTCCTTCAAACAGCTAGGTCAATTCACAGTGCTAAACAAGTTGCTAGACCCTGTTGCTTCAAACATTAATGACTCTCTCACAAGACATACCAGGAATCTCCCTTTCGCTTGTAAGGGATAGTTTGGAAATGTTGTGTTCCTCACCCATGTAAATGCTGAGAGGTAGGCAGTTTTCCTTTACCCAGCTAACTCAGTCTACAAAGCTGAACAAGGTGGTAGCCCCTTTTCATACTAACATGAATGGTTCTCTCACAAGATCAACAGTGCTTCTTCCAATCCCTTTAAAGGGGTTATTTTGCACATACCTGGTATTGCTCACCCCTGAAAACACTGAGTTGCAGGCACTATTCCTTTCAAGAAGAATATCAATTCACCTTGGAAAACTAGGTGCTTGACCCTCCTGCTGCTAACATTCATACTTGTCTTCCAAGAGATGTAGTGCTGGTTCCACTGACTTGAAAGAAGCAATTTTGCACAAACTTCATGTTCCTCACCCATAAAAACACTGAGAGCGAGGCAGTATTCCCTTGAACAGGTAACTCAATTCACAATGCAGAACAGGGTGCTACACCCTCTTGCTTCTAAAAATAAAGATTGTCCTACAAGTGCTACAGTAAGCCTCCATTCACTTGAATGGGGCTCTTTTGCAGAACATTGATGCTACTCCCCTGAAAACAGTGAGATGTAGGCAGTATTCCTTCAAACAGCTAGGTCAATTCACAGTGCTATACAAGTTGCTAGACCCTGCGCTTGAAACATTAATGACTCCCTTACAAGAACTACCAGGAATCTCCCTTTCGCTTGTAAGGGATAGTTTGGAAATGTTGTGTTCCTCACCCATGAAAACGCTGAGAGGGAAGCAGCATTCCTTTACCCAGCTAACTCAGTTCACAATGCTGAAGAAGGTGGCAGCCCCTTTTGTTTCTCACATGAATGATTCTCTCACAAGTTCGACAGTGCTTCTTCCAATCCCTTTAAGGGGGTTATTTTGCACCTAGCTGGTATTGCTCACCCATGAAAACACTGAGTTGCAGGCACTATTCCTTTCAAGAAGAATATCAGTTCACCTTGGAAAACTAGGTGCTTGACCCTCCTGCTGCTAACATTCATACTTCTCCTCCAAGTGATGTAGTGCTGATTCCATTGACTTGAAAGAGGCAATTTTGCACAAACCTCATGTTCCTCACCCATGAAAACACAGAGAGTTAGGCAGTATTCCCTTGAACAGGTAACTCAATTCACAATGCTGAACAGGGTGCTAGACCCTCTTGCTTCCCACATTAATGATTGTCTTACAAGAGCTACAGTAAGCCTCCATTCACTTGAAAGGGGCTCTTTTGCACAACATTGATGTTACTCCCCCTGAAAACCATGAGAGTTAGGCAGTATTCCCTTGAACACGTAATTCAATTCACCATGCTTAACAAGCTGCTTGACCCTCTTGCTTGTAACACTTATGCTTCTCTTACAGGAGAAACAGTGCTTCTTCCTTACATTGAAACAGGGCTACTCTGCACAAAGATAATATTCTTCACATTGTAAAATCCTGAGAGACAGTTAGTATTCCTTTGTAGAGCTCACTCAATTCTCACTTTTAAACAACATTCTAGACCCTCTTGCTGCTGGAATTAATGGTATTCATACATCCTAAACTGTTCTTCTTCCATTCAGTTGAATGCAGCTATTTGGCCCAACGGTGATGTTCCTCACACATGAAAAAACTCAGGGGTAGTCAGTATTCCCTTCAACAGGTAACTCATTTCTCGTAAGGAAACAAGTTGCTAAATATTCCTGCTTCTCACACATTGCATCCTGCCCTGAGCTACAAGGGTTTGTCCATTTAGTGGGAAGCACTTATTTTTCAAGGAGTGAATGGTTCTCCATTGTCAAAGGCTTTCATTTGGCAAGCATTCCTTTCACCTGCTAATTCAACTCTCACAGGGAAACACAATGTGCTTGCAACTCCTGCTGCAAACCTTGCCATCTGCTTGCAAGAGACACAGTGCATGTTCCATTCAGTTGAAAGGGCCTATTGGCACAAAGATGGAATTGCTCACACTGTCAAACCCTGACAGATAGGAAGTGTTAATTTTGAATGCTAAATCAATTGAAGCTGCTAAACAAAGTGCTAGAGCATCTTTCTTGTAACCTTTGTGGTTCTCCTACAAGACATACAGTAATCCTTCCCTCCATTGAAAGAGGCAATTTTGCAGCAAAATGATGGTCCTCACACTTCCAAACTGTGAGAGGCAGCTGGTGTTCCTTTTAAAACTTCACTCTACTCACACTGTTACACAACTTGCTAGACCCTCTTGCTTCTAACCTCAATAAGTTTCTTAGAAGAGCCCCACAACTTCTTCCATTCTCTTCAAAGGGGTGATGTTGCACAACGGTGATATTCCTCATCCCTGAAAACACTGAGTGGTAGGCAGTATTCCTTTAACCAAGTTACTCAATTCTCATCCGAAGACAAGCTGCTTCACCCTCCTGCTTGTAACCATTCATACTTTTCTTACAACATACGCACCGCTGGATCCAGTCACTTGAAAGAGGAGATTTTGCACAAAATTGAAGGTTCACACACATAAAAACACTGAGAGGTCTCAGTATGTCCTTAAACAGCTAACTCAGTTGAGAATCCTCAACAGAGTGCTAGGCCCTCTTCTTGTTAACAGTAATGACTGTCTTAGGAGACCAACAATGCATTTCCATTCACTCGAATGGGGCAATTTTGAAGAACATGGTAGTCCTCATCCCTGAAAGCCCTGAGAGGTAGGTAGTATTCCATGAAACAACTAACTCAATTCACAACGCTGAAGAAGGTGCTTGACCCTCTTCCTTCTAACATGAATGATTTTCTTACAAGAGCTACAGTGTTTCTCCATTGACTTCAGAGAGGCAATTTTGCACAAAGGTGATGTTCCTGACCCAGGAAAACACTGAGAGGTAGGCAGTATTCCTTCAAACAGCTAGGTCAATTCACAGTGCTAAACAAGTTGCTAGACCCTGTTGCTTCAAACATTAATGACTCTCTCACAAGACATACCAGGAATCTCCCTTTCGCTTGTAAGGGATAGTTTGGAAATGTTGTGTTCCTCACCCATGTAAATGCTGAGAGGTAGGCAGTTTTCCTTTACCCAGCTAACTCAGTCTACAAAGCTGAACAAGGTGGTAGCCCCTTTTCATACTAACATGAATGGTTCTCTCACAAGATCAACAGTGCTTCTTCCAATCCCTTTAAAGGGGTTATTTTGAACATACCTGGTATGGCTCACCCCTGAAAACACTGAGTTGCAGGCACTATTCCTTTCAAGAAGAATATCAATTCACCTTGGAAAACTAGGTGCTTGACCCTCCTGCTGCTAACATTCATACTTGTCTTCCAAGAGATGTACTGCTGGTTCCACTGACTTGAAAGAAGCAATTTTCCACAAACTTCATGTTCCTCACCCATAAAAACACTGAGAGCGAGGCAGTATTCCCTTGAACAGGTAACTCAATTCACAATGCAGAACAGGGTGCTACACCCTCCTGCTTCTAAAAATAAAGATTGTCCTACAAGTGCTACAGTAAGCCTCCATTGACTTGAATGGGGCTCTTTTGCAGAACATTGATGCTACTCCCCTGAAAACAGTGAGATGTAGGCAGTATTCCTTCAAACAGCTAGGTCAATTCACAGTGCTATACAAGTTGCTAGACCCTGCGCTTGAAACATTAATGACTCCCTTACAAGAACTACCAGGAATCTCCCTTTCGCTTGTAAGGGATAGTTTGGAAATGTTGTGTTCCTAACCCATGAAAACGCTGAGAGGGAAGCAGCATTCCTTTACCCAGCTAACTCAGTTCACAATGCTGAAGAAGGTGGCAGCCCCTTTTGTTTCTCACATGAATGATTCTCTCACAAGTTCGACAGTGCTTCTTCCAATCCCTTTAAGGGGGTTATTTTGCACATAGCTGGTATTGCTCACCCATGAAAACACTGAGTTGCAGGCACTATTCCTTTCAAGAAGAATATCAGTTCACCTTGGAAAACTAGGTGCTTGACCCTCCTGCTGCTAACATTCATACTTCTCCTCCAAGTGATGTAGTGCTGATTCCATTGACTTGAAAGAGGCAATTTTGCACAAAACTCATGTTCCTCACCCATGAAAACACAGAGAGTTAGGCAGTATTCCCTTGAACAGGTAACTCAATTCACAATGCTGAACAGGGTGCTAGACCCTCTTGCTTCCCACATTAATGATTGTCTTACAAGAGCTACAGTAAGCCTCCATTCACTTGAAAGGGGCTCTTTTGCACAACATTGATGTTACTCCCCCTGAAAACCATGAGAGTTAGGCAGTATTCCCTTGAACACGTAATTCAATTCACCATGCTTAACAAGCTGCTTGACCCTCTTGCTTGTAACACTTATGCTTCTCTTACAGGAGAAACAGTGCTTCTTCCTTACATTGAAACAGGGCTACTCTGCACAAAGATAATATTCTTCACATTGTAAAATCCTGAGAGACAGTTAGTATTCCTTTGTAGAGCTCACTCAATTCTCACTTTTAAACAACATTCTAGACCCTCTTGCTGCTGGAATTAATGGTATTCATACATCCTAAACTGTTCTTCTTCCATTCAGTTGAATGCAGCTATTTGGCCCAACGGTGATGTTCCTCACACATGAAAAAACTCAGGGGTAGTCAGTATTCCCTTCAACAGGTAACTCATTTCTCGTAAGGAAACAAGTTGCTAAATATTCCTGCTTCTCACACATTGCATCCTGCCCTGAGCTACAAGGGTTTGTCCATTTAGTGGGAAGCACTTATTTTTCAAGGAGTGAATGGTTCTCCATTGTCAAAGGCTTTCATTTGGCAAGCATTCCTTTCACATGCTAATTCAACTCTCACAGGGAAACACAATGTGCTTGCAACTCCTGCTGCAAACCTTGCCATCTGCTTGCAAGAGACACAGTGCATGTTCCATTCAGTTGAAAGGGCCTATTGGCACAAAGATGGAATTGCTCACACTGTCAAACCCTGACAGATAGGAAGTGTTAATTTTGAATGCTAAATCAATTGAAGCTGCTAAACAAAGTGCTAGAGCATCTTTCTTGTAACCTTTGTGGTTCTCCTACAAGACATACAGTAATCCTTCCCTCCATTGAAAGAGGCAATTTTGCAGCAAAATGATGGTCCTCACACTTCCAAACTGTGAGAGGCAGCTGGTGTTCCTTTTAGAACTTCAGTCCACTCACACTGTTACACAACTTGCTAGACCCTCTTGCTTCTAACCTCAATAAGTTTCTTAGAAGAGCCTCACAACTTCTTCCATTCTCTTCAAAGGGGTGATGTTGCACTAAGGTGATATTCCTCATCCCTGAAAACACTGAGTGGTAGGCAGTATTCCTTTAACCAAGTTACTCAATTCTCATCCGAAGACAAGCTGCTTCACCCTCCTGCTTGTAACCATTCATACTTTTCTTACAACATACGCACCGCTGGATCCAGTCACTTGAAAGAGGAGAGTTTGCACAAAATTGAAGGTTCACACACATAAAAACACTGAGAGGTCTCAGTATGTCCTTAAACAGCTAACTCAGTTGAGAATCCTCAACAGAGTGCTAGGCCCTCTTCTTGTTAACAGTAATGACTGTCTTAGGAGACCAACAATGCATTTCCATTCACTCGAATGGGGCAATTTTGAAGAACATGGTAGTCCTCATCCCTGAAAGCCCTGAGAGGTAGGTAGTATTCCATGAAACAACTAACTCAATTCACAACGCTGAAGAAGGTGCTTGACCCTCTTCCTTCTAACATGAATGATTTTCTTACAAGAGCTACAGTGTTTCTCCATTGACTTCAGAGAGGCAATTTTGCACAAAGGTGATGTTCCTGACCCAGGAAAACACTGAGAGGTAGGCAGTATTCCTTCAAACAGCTAGGTCAATTCACAGTGCTAAACAAGTTGCTAGACCCTGTTGCTTCAAACATTCATGACTCTCTCACAAGACATACCAGGAATCTCCCTTTCGCTTGTAAGGGATACTTTGGAAATGTTGTGTTCCTCACCCATGTAAATGCTGAGAGGTAGGCAGTTTTCCTTTACCCAGCTAACTCAGTCTACAAAGCTGAACAAGGTGGTAGCCCCTTTTCATACTAACATGAATGGTTCTCTCACAAGATCAACAGTGCTTCTTCCAATCCCTTTAAAGGGGTTATTTTGCACATACCTGGTATTGCTCACCCCTGAAAACACTGAGTTGCAGGCACTATTCCTTTCAAGAAGAATATCAATTCACCTTGGAAAACTAGGTGCTTGACCCTCCTGCTGCTAACATTCATACTTGTCTTCCAAGAGATGTAGTGCTGGTTCCACTGACTTGAAAGAAGCAATTTTGCACAAACTTCATGTTCCTCACCCATAAAAACACTGAGAGCGAGGCAGTATTCCCTTGAACAGGTAACTCAATTCACAATGCAGAACAGGGTGCTACACCCTCTTGCTTCTAAAAATAAAGATTGTCCTACAAGTGCTACAGTAAGCCTCCATTCACTTGAATGGGGCTCTTTTGCAGAACATTGATGCTACTCCCCTGAAAACAGTGAGATGTAGGCAGTATTCCTTCAAACAGCTAGGTCAATTCACAGTGCTATACAAGTTGCTAGACCCTGCGCTTGAAACATTAATGACTCCCTTACAAGAACTACCAGGAATCTCCCTTTCGCTTGTAAGGGATAGTTTGGAAATGTTGTGTTCCTCACCCATGAAAACGCTGAGAGGGAAGCAGCATTCCTTTACCCAGCTAACTCAGTTCACAATGCTGAAGAAGGTGGCAGCCCCTTTTGTTTCTCACATGAATGATTCTCTCACAAGTTCGACAGTGCTTCTTCCAATCCCTTTAAGGGGGTTATTTTGCACATAGCTGGTATTGCTCACCCATGAAAACACTGAGTTGCAGGCACTATTCCTTTCAAGAAGAATATCAGTTCACCTTGGAAAACTAGGTGCTTGACCCTCCTGCTGCTAACATTCATACTTCTCCTCCAAGTGATGTAGTGCTGATTCCATTGACTTGAAAGAGGCAATTTTGCACAAACCTCATGTTCCTCACCCATGAAAACACAGAGAGTTAGGCAGTATTCCCTTGAACAGGTAACTCAATTCACAATGCTGAACAGGGTGCTAGACCCTCTTGCTTCTCACATTAATGATTGTCTTACAAGAGCTACAGTAAGCCTCCATTCACTTGAAAGGGGCTCTTTTGCACAACATTGATGTTACTCCCCCTGAAAACCGTGAGAGTTAGGCAGTATTCCCTTGAACACGTAATTCAATTCACCATGCTTAACAAGCTGCTTGACCCTCTTGCTTGTAACACTTATGCTTCTCTTACAGGAGAAACAGTGCTTCTTCCTTACATTGAAACAGGGCTACTCTGCACAAAGATAATATTCTTCACATTGTAAAATCCTGAGAGACAGTTAGTATTCCTTTGTAGAGCTCACTCAATTCTCACTTTTAAACAACATTCTAGACCCTCTTGCTGCTGGAATTAATGGTATTCATACATCCTAAACTGTTCTTCTTCCATTCAGTTGAATGCAGCTATTTGGCCCAACGGTGATGTTCCTCACACATGAAAAAACTCAGGGGTAGTCAGTATTCCCTTCAACAGGTAACTCATTTCTCGTAAGGAAACAAGTTGCTAAATATTCCTGCTTCTCACACATTGCATCCTGCCCTGAGCTACAAGGGTTTGTCCATTTAGTGGGAAGCACTTATTTTTCAAGGAGTGAATGGTTCTCCATTGTCAAAGGCTTTCATTTGGCAAGCATTCCTTTCACATGCTAATTCAACTCTCACAGGGAAACACAATGTGCTTGCAACTCCTGCTGCAAACCTTGCCATCTGCTTGCAAGAGACACAGTGCATGTTCCATTCAGTTGAAAGGGCCTATTGGCACAAAGATGGAATTGCTCACACTGTCAAACCCTGACAGATAGGAAGTGTTAATTTTGAATGCTAAATCAATTGAAGCTGCTAAACAAAGTGCTAGAGCATCTTTCTTGTAACCTTTGTGGTTCTCCTACAAGACATACAGTAATCCTTCCCTCCATTGAAAGAGGCAATTTTGCAGCGAAATGATGGTAATCACACTTTCAAACTGTGAGAGGCAGCTGGTGTTCCTTTTAAAAGTTCACTCTACTCACACTGTTACACAACTTGCTAGACCCTCTTGCTTCTAACCTCAATAAGTTTCTTAGAAGAGCCTCACAACTTCTTCCATTCTCTTCAAAGGGGTGATGTTGCACTACGGTGATATTCCTCATCCCTGAAAACACTGAGTGGTAGGCAGTATTCCTTTAACCAAGTTACTCAATTCTCATCCGAAGACAAGCTGCTTCACCCTCCTGCTTGTAACCATTCATACTTTTCTTACAACATACGCACCGCTGGATCCAGTCACTTGAAAGAGGAGATTTTGCACAAAATTGAAGGTTCACACACATAAAAACACTGAGAGGTCTCAGTATGTCCTTAAACAGCTAACTCAGTTGAGAATCCTCAACAGAGTGCTAGGCCCTCTTCTTGTTAACAGTAATGACTGTCTTAGGAGACCAACAATGCATTTCCATTCACTCGAATGGGGCAATTTTGAAGAACATGGTAGTCCTCATCCCTGAAAGCCCTGAGAGGTAGGTAGTATTCCATGAAACAACTAACTCAATTCACAACGCTGAAGAAGGTGCTTGACCCTCTTCCTTCTAACATGAATGATTTTCTTACAAGAGCTACAGTGTTTCTCCATTGACTTCAGAGAGGCAATTTTGCACAAAGTTGATGTTCCTGACCCAGGAAAACACTGAGAGGTAGGCAGTATTCCTTCACACAGCTAGGTCAATTCACAGTGCTAAACAAGTTGCTAGACCCTGTTGCTTCAAACATTAATGACTCTCTCACAAGACATACCAGGAATCTCCCTTTCGCTTGTAAGGGATACTTTGGAAATGTTGTGTTCCTCACCCATGTAAATGCTGAGAGGTAGGCAGTTTTCCTTTACCCAGCTAACTCAGTCTACAAAGCTGAACAAGGTGGTAGCCCCTTTTCATACTAACATGAATGGTTCTCTCACAAGATCAACAGTGCTTCTTCCAATCCCTTTAAAGGGGTTATTTTGCACATACCTGGTATTGCTCACCCCTGAAAACACTGAGTTGCAGGCACTATTCCTTTCAAGAAGAATATCAATTCACCTTGGAAAACTAGGTGCTTGACCCTCCTGCTGCTAACATTCATACTTGTCTTCCAAGAGATGTAGTGCTGGTTCCACTGACTTGAAAGAAGCAATTTTGCACAAACTTCATGTTCCTCACCCATAAAAACACTGAGAGCGAGGCAGTATTCCCTTGAACAGGTAACTCAATTCACAATGCAGAACAGGGTGCTACACCCTCTTGCTTCTAAAAATAAAGATTGTCCTACAAGTGCTACAGTAAGCCTCCATTCACTTGAATGGGGCTCTTTTGCAGAACATTGATGCTACTCCCCTGAAAACAGTGAGATGTAGGCAGTATTCCTTCAAACAGCTAGGTCAATTCACAGTGCTATACAAGTTGCTAGACCCTGCGCTTGAAACATTAATGACTCCCTTACAAGAACTACCAGGAATCTCCCTTTCGCTTGTAAGGGATAGTTTGGAAATGTTGTGTTCCTCACCCATGAAAACGCTGAGAGGGAAGCAGCATTCCTTTACCCAGCTAACTCAGTTCACAATGCTGAAGAAGGTGGCAGCCCCTTTTGTTTCTCACATGAATGATTCTCTCACAAGTTCGACAGTGCTTCTTCCAATCCCTTTAAGGGGGTTATTTTGCACATAGCTGGTATTGCTCACCCATGAAAACACTGAGTTGCAGGCACTATTCCTTTCAAGAAGAATATCAGTTCACCTTGGAAAACTAGGTGCTTGACCCTCCTGCTGCTAACATTCATACTTCTCCTCGAAGTGATGTAGTGCTGATTCCATTGACTTGAAAGAGGCAATTTTGCACAAACCTCATGTTCCTCACCCATGAAAACACAGAGAGTTAGGCAGTATTCCCTTGAACAGGTAACTCAATTCACAATGCTGAACAGGGTGCTAGACCCTCTTGCTTCTCACATTAATGATTGTCTTACAAGAGCTACAGTAAGCCTCCATTCACTTGAAAGGGGCTCTTTTGCACAACATTGATGTTACTCCCCCTGAAAACCGTGAGAGTTAGGCGGTATTCCCTTGAACACGTAATTCAATTCACCATGCTTAACAAGCTGCTTGACCCTCTTGCTTGTAACACTTATGCTTCTCTTACAGGAGAAACAGTGCTTCTTCCTTACATTGAAACAGGGCTACTCTGCACAAAGATAATATTCTTCACATTGTAAAATCCTGAGAGACAGTTAGTATTCCTTTGTAGAGCTCACTCAATTCTCACTTTTAAACAACATTCTAGACCCTCTTGCTGCTGGAATTAATGGTATTCATACATCCTAAACTGTTCTTCTTCCATTCAGTTGAATGCAGCTATTTGGCCCAACGGTGATGTTCCTCACACATGAAAAAACTCAGGGGTAGTCAGTATTCCCTTCAACAGGTAACTCATTTCTCGTAAGGAAACAAGTTGCTAAATATTCCTGCTTCTCACACATTGCATCCTGCCCTGAGCTACAAGGGTTTGTCCATTTAGTGGGAAGCACTTATTTTTCAAGGAGTGAATGGTTCTCCATTGTCAAAGGCTTTCATTTGGCAAGCATTCCTTTCACATGCTAATTCAACTCTCACAGGGAAACACAATGTGCTTGCAACTCCTGCTGCAAACCTTGCCATCTGCTTGCAAGAGACACAGTGCATGTTCCATTCAGTTGAAAGGGCCTATTGGCACAAAGATGGAATTGCTCACACTGTCAAACCCTGACAGATAGGAAGTGTTAATTTTGAATGCTAAATCAATTGAAGCTGCTAAACAAAGTGCTAGAGCATCTTTCTTGTAACCTTTGTGGTTCTCCTACAAGACATACAGTAATCCTTCCCTCCATTGAAAGAGGCAATTTTGCAGCAAACTGATGGTCCTCACACTTCCAAACTGTGAGAGGCAGCTGGTGTTCCTTTTAAAACTTCACTCTACTCACACTGTTACACAACTTGCTAGACCCTCTTGCTTCTAACCTCAATAAGTTTCTTAGAAGAGCCTCACAACTTCTTCCATTCTCTTCAAAGGGGTGATGTTGCACTACGGTGATATTCCTCATCCCTGAAAACACTGAGTGGTAGGCAGTATTCCTTTAACCAAGTTACTCAATTCTCATCCGAAGACAAGCTGCTTCACCCTCCTGCTTGTAACCATTCATACTTTTCTTACAACATACGCACCGCTGGATCCAGTCACTTGAAAGAGGAGATTTTGCACAAAATTGAAGGTTCACACACATAAAAACACTGAGAGGTATCAGTATGTCCTTAAACAGCTAACTCAGTTGAGAATCCTCAACAGAGTGCTAGGCCCTCTTCTTGTTAACAGTAATGACTGTCTTAGGAGACCAACAATGCATTTCCATTCACTCGAATGGGGCAATTTTGAAGAACATGGTAGTCCTCATCCCTGAAAGCCCTGAGAGGTAGGTAGTATTCCATGAAACAACTAACTCAATTCACAACGCTGAAGAAGGTGCTTGACCCTCTTCCTTCTAACATGAATGATTTTCTTACAAGAGCTACAGTGTTTCTCCATTGACTTCAGAGAGGCAATTTTGCACAAAGGTGATGTTCCTGAACCAGGAAAACACTGAGAGGTAGGCAGTATTCCTTCAAACAGCTAGGTCAATTCACAGTGCTAAACAAGTTGCTAGACCCTGTTGCTTCAAACATTAATGACTCTCTCACAAGACATACCAGGAATCTCCCTTTCGCTTGTAAGGGATAGTTTGGAAATGTTGTGTTCCTCACCCATGTAAATGCTGAGAGGTAGGCAGTTTTCCTTTACCCAGCTAACTCAGTCTACAAAGCTGAACAAGGTGGTAGCCCCTTTTCATACTAACATGAATGGTTCTCTCACAAGATCAACAGTGCTTCTTCCAATCCCTTTAAAGGGGTTATTTTGCACATACCTGGTATTGCTCACCCCTGAAAACACTGAGTTGCAGGCACTATTCCTTTCAAGAAGAATATCAATTCACCTTGGAAAACTAGGTGCTTGACCCTCCTGCTGCTAACATTCATACTTGTCTTCCAAGAGATGTAGTGCTGGTTCCACTGACTTGAAAGAAGCAATTTTGCACAAACTTCATGTTCCTCACCCATAAAAACACTGAGAGCGAGGCAGTATTCCCTTGAACAGGTAACTCAATTCACAATGCAGAACAGGGTGCTACACCCTCCTGCTTCTAAAAATAAAGATTGTCCTACAAGTGCTACAGTAAGCCTCCATTGACTTGAATGGGGCTCTTTTGCAGAACATTGATGCTACTCCCCTGAAAACAGTGAGATGTAGGCAGTATTCCTTCAAACAGCTAGGTCAATTCACAGTGCTATACAAGTTGCTAGACCCTGCGCTTGAAACATTAATGACTCCCTTACAAGAACTACCAGGAATCTCCCTTTCGCTTGTAAGGGATAGTTTGGAAATGTGTTCCTAACCCATGAAAACGCTGAGAGGGAAGCAGCATTCCTTTACCCAGCTAACTCAGTTCACAATGCTGAAGAAGGTGGCAGCCCCTTTTGTTTCTCACATGAATGATTCTCTCACAAGTTCGACAGTGCTTCTTCCAATCCCTTTAAGGGGGTTATTTTGCACATAGCTGGTATTGCTCACCCATGAAAACACTGAGTTGCAGGCACTATTCTTTTCAAGAAGAATATCAGTTCACCTTGGAAAACTAGGTGCTTGACCCTCCTGCTGCTAACATTCATACTTCTCCTCCAAGTGATGTAGTGCTGATTCCATTGACTTGAAAGAGGCAATTTTGCACAAACCTCATGTTCCTCACCCATGAAAACACAGAGAGTTAGCCAGTATTCCCTTGAACAGGTAACTCAATTCACAATGCTGAACAGGGTGCTAGACCCTCTTGCTTCTCACATTAATGATTGTCTTACAAGAGCTACAGTAAGCCTCCATTCACTTGAAAGGGGCTCTTTTGCACAACATTGATGTTACTCCCCCTGAAAACCATGAGAGTTAGGCGGTATTCCCTTGAACACGTAATTCAATTCACCATGCTTAACAAGCTGCTTGACCCTCTTGCTTGTAACACTTATGCTTCTCTTACAGGAGAAACAGTGCTTCTTCCTTACATTGAAACAGGGCTACTCTGCACAAAGATAATATTCTTCACATTGTAAAATCCTGAGAGACAGTTAGTATTCCTTTGTAGAGCTCACTCAATTCTCACTTTTAAACAACATTCTAGACCCTCTTGCTGCTGGAATTAATGGTATTCATACATCCTAAACTGTTCTTCTTCCATTCAGTTGAATGCAGCTATTTGGCCCAACGGTGATGTTCCTCACACATGAAAAAACTCAGGGGTAGTCAGTATTCCCTTCAACAGGTAACTCATTTCTCGTAAGGAAACAAGTTGCTAAATATTCCTGCTTCTCACACATTGCATCCTGCCCTGAGCTACAAGGGTTTGTCCATTTAGTGGGAAGCACTTATTTTTCAAGGAGTGAATGGTTCTCCATTGTCAAAGGCTTTCATTTGGCAAGCATTCCTTTCACATGCTAATTCAACTCTCACAGGGAAACACAATGTGTTTGCAACTCCTGCTGCAAACCTTGCCATCTGCTTGCAAGAGACACAGTGCATGTTCCATTCAGTTGAAAGGGCCTATTGGCACAAAGATGGAATTGCTCACACTGTCAAACCCTGACAGATAGGAAGTGTTAATTTTGAATGCTAAATCAATTGAAGCTGCTAAACAAAGTGCTAGAGCATCTTTCTTGTAACCTTTGTGGTTCTCCTACAAGACATACAGTAATCCTTCCCTCCATTGAAAGAGGCAATTTTGCAGCAAACTGATGGTCCTCACACTTCCAAACTGTGAGAGGCAGCTGGTGTTCCTTCTAAAACTTCACTCTACTCACACTGTTACACAACTTGCTAGACCCTCTTGCTTCTAACCTCAATAAGTTTCTTAGAAGAGCCTCACAACTTCTTCCATTCTCTTCAAAGGGGTGATGTTGCACTAAGGTGATATTCCTCATCCCTGAAAACACTGAGTGGTAGGCAGTATTCCTTTAACCAAGTTACTCAATTCTCATCCGAAGACAAGCTGCTTCACCCTCCTGCTTGTAACCATTCATACTTTTCTTACAACATACGCACCGCTGGATCCAGTCACTTGAAAGAGGAGATTTTGCACAAAATTGAAGGTTCACACACATAAAAACACTGAGAGGTATCAGTATGTCCTTAAACAGCTAACTCAGTTGAGAATCCTCAACAGAGTGCTAGGCCCTCTTCTTGTTAACAGTAATGACTGTCTTAGGAGACCAACAATGCATTTCCATTCACTCGAATGGGGCAATTTTGAAGAACATGGTAGTCCTCATCCCTGAAAGCCCTGAGAGGTAGGTAGTATTCCATGAAACAACTAACTCAATTCACAACGCTGAAGAAGGTGCTTGACCCTCTTCCTTCTAACATGAATGATTTTCTTACAAGAGCTACAGTGTTTCTCCATTGACTTCAGAGAGGCAATTTTGCACAAAGGTGATGTTCCTGACCCAGGAAAACACTGAGAGGTAGGCAGTATTCCTTCAAACAGCTAGGTCAATTCACAGTGCTAAACAAGTTGCTAGACCCTGTTGCTTCAAACATTAATGACTCTCTCACAAGACATACCAGGAATCTCCCTTTCGCTTGTAAGGGACAGTTTGGAAATGTTGTGTTCCTCACCCATGTAAATGCTGAGAGGTAGGCAGTTTTCCTTTACCCAGCTAACTCAGTCTACAAAGCTGAACAAGGTGGTAGCCCCTTTTCATACTAACATGAATGGTTCTCTCACAAGATCAACAGTGCTTCTTCCAATCCCTTTAAAGGGGTTATTTTGCACATACCTGGTATTGCTCACCCCTGAAAACACTGAGTTGCAGGCACTATTCCTTTCAAGAAGAATATCAATTCACCTTGGAAAACTAGGTGCTTGACCCTCCTGCTGCTAACATTCATACTTGTCTTCCAAGAGATGTAGTGCTGGTTCCACTGACTTGAAAGAAGCAATTTTGCACAAACTTCATGTTCCTCACCCATAAAAACACTGAGAGCGAGGCAGTATTCCCTTGAACAGGTAACTCAATTCACAATGCAGAACAGGGTGCTACACCCTCCTGCTTCTAAAAATAAAGATTGTCCTACAAGTGCTACAGTAAGCCTCCATTGACTTGAATGGGGCTCTTTTGCAGAACATTGATGCTACTCCCCTGAAAACAGTGAGATGTAGGCAGTATTCCTTCAAACAGCTAGGTCAATTCACAGTGCTATACAAGTTGCTAGACCCTGCGCTTGAAACATTAATGACTCCCTTACAAGAACTACCAGGAATCTCCCTTTCGCTTGTAAGGGATAGTTTGGAAATGTTGTGTTCCTAACCCATGAAAACGCTGAGAGGGAAGCAGCATTCCTTTACCCAGCTAACTCAGTTCACAATGCTGAAGAAGGTGGCAGCCCCTTTTGTTTCTCACATGAATGATTCTCTCACAAGTTCGACAGTGCTTCTTCCAATCCCTTTAAGGGGGTTATTTTGCACATAGCTGGTATTGCTCACCCATGAAAACACTGAGTTGCAGGCACTATTCCTTTCAAGAAGAATATCAGTTCACCTTGGAAAACTAGGTGCTTGACCCTCCTGCTGCTAACATTCATACTTCTCCTCCAAGTGATGTACTGCTGATTCCATTGACTTGAAAGAGGCAATTTTGCACAAACCTCATGTTCCTCACCCATGAAAACACAGAGAGTTAGCCAGTATTCCCTTGAACAGGTAACTCAATTCACAATGCTGAACAGGGTGCTAGACCCTCTTGCTTCTCACATTAATGATTGTCTTACAAGAGCTACAGTAAGCCTCCATTCACTTGAAAGGGGCTCTTTTGCACAACATTGATGTTACTCCCCCTGAAAACCATGAGAGTTAGGCGGTATTCCCTTGAACACGTAATTCAATTCACCATGCTTAACAAGCTGCTTGACCCTCTTGCTTGTAACACTTATGCTTCTCTTACAGGAGAAACAGTGCTTCTTCCTTACATTGAAACAGGGCTACTCTGCACAAAGATAATATTCTTCACATTGTAAAATCCTGAGAGACAGTTAGTATTCCTTTGTAGAGCTCACTCAATTCTCACTTTTAAACAACATTCTAGACCCTCTTGCTGCTGGAATTAATGGTATTCATACATCCTAAACTGTTCTTCTTCCATTCAGTTGAATGCAGCTATTTGGCCCAACGGTGATGTTCCTCACACATGAAAAAACTCAGGGGTAGTCAGTATTCCCTTCAACAGGTAACTCATTTCTCGTAAGGAAACAAGTTGCTAAATATTCCTGCTTCTCACACATTGCATCCTGCCCTGAGCTACAAGGGTTTGTCCATTTAGTGGGAAGCACTTATTTTTCAAGGAGTGAATGGTTCTCCATTGTCAAAGGCTTTCATTTGGCAAGCATTCCTTTCACATGCTAATTCAACTCTCACAGGGAAACACAATGTGCTTGCAACTCCTGCTGCAAACCTTGCCATCTGCTTGCAAGAGACACAGTGCATGTTCCATTCAGTTGAAAGGGCCTATTGGCACAAAGATGGAATTGCTCACACTGTCAAACCCTGACAGATAGGAAGTGTTAATTTTGAATGCTAAATCAATTGAAGCTGCTAAACAAAGTGCTAGAGCATCTTTCTTGTAACCTTTGTGGTTCTCCTACAAGACATACAGTAATCCTTCCCTCCATTGAAAGAGGCAATTTTGCAGCAAACTGATGGTCCTCACACTTCCAAACTGTGAGAGGCAGCTGGTGTTCCTTCTAAAACTTCACTCTACTCACACTGTTACACAACTTGCTAGACCCTCTTGCTTCTAACCTCAATAAGTTTCTTAGAAGAGCCTCACAACTTCTTCCATTCTCTTCAAAGGGGTGATGTTGCACTAAGGTGATATTCCTCATCCCTGAAAACACTGAGTGGTAGGCAGTATTCCTTTAACCAAGTTACTCAATTCTCATCCGAAGACAAGCTGCTTCACCCTCCTGCTTGTAACCATTCATACTTTTCTTACAACATACGCACCGCTGGATCCAGTCATTTGAAAGAGGAGATTTTGCACAAAATTGAAGGTTCACACACATAAAAACACTGAGAGGTATCAGTATGTCCTTAAACAGCTAACTCAGTTGAGAATCCTCAACAGAGTGCTAGGCCCTCTTCTTGTTAACAGTAATGACTGTCTTAGGAGACCAACAATGCATTTCCATTCACTCGAATGGGGCAATTTTGAAGAACATGGTAGTCCTCATCCCTGAAAGCCCTGAGAGGTAGGTAGTATTCCATGAAACAACTAACTCAATTCACAACGCTGAAGAAGGTGCTTGACCCTCTTCCTTCTAACATGAATGATTTTCTTACAAGAGCTACAGTGTTTCTCCATTGACTTCAGAGAGGCAATTTTGCACAAAGGTGATGTTCCTGACCCAGGAAAACACTGAGAGGTAGGCAGTATTCCTTCAAACAGCTAGGTCAATTCACAGTGCTAAACAAGTTGCTAGACCCTGTTGCTTCAAACATTAATGACTCTCTCACAAGACATACCAGGAATCTCCCTTTCGCTTGTAAGGGACAGTTTGGAAATGTTGTGTTCCTCACCCATGTAAATGCTGAGAGGTAGGCAGTTTTCCTTTACCCAGCTAACTCAGTCTACAAAGCTGAACAAGGTGGTAGCCCCTTTTCATACTAACATGAATGGTTCTCTCACAAGATCAACAGTGCTTCTTCCAATCCCTTTAAAGGGGTTATTTTGCACATACCTGGTATTGCTCACCCCTGAAAACACTGAGTTGCAGGCACTATTCCTTTCAAGAAGAATATCAATTCACCTTGGAAAACTAGGTGCTTGACCCTCCTGCTGCTAACATTCATACTTGTCTTCCAAGAGATGTAGTGCTGGTTCCACTGACTTGAAAGAAGCAATTTTGCACAAACTTCATGTTCCTCACCCATAAAAACACTGAGAGCGAGGCAGTATTCCCTTGAACAGGTAACTCAATTCACAATGCAGAACAGGGTGCTACACCCTCTTGCTTCTAAAAATAAAGATTGTCCTACAAGTGCTACAGTAAGCCTCCATTCACTTGAATGGGGCTCTTTTGCAGAACATTGATGCTACTCCCCTGAAAACAGTGAGATGTAGGCAGTATTCCTTCAAACAGCTAGGTCAATTCACAGTGCTATACAAGTTGCTAGACCCTGCGCTTGAAACATTAATGACTCCCTTACAAGAACTACCAGGAATCTCCCTTTCGCTTGTAAGGGATAGTTTGGAAATGTTGTGTTCCTCACCCATGAAAACGCTGAGAGGGAAGCAGCATTCCTTTACCCAGCTAACTCAGTTCACAATGCTGAAGAAGGTGGCAGCCCCTTTTGTTTCTCACATGAATGATTCTCTCATAAGTTCGACAGTGCTTCTTCCAATCCCTTTAAGGGGGTTATTTTGCACATAGCTGGTATTGCTCACCCATGAAAACACTGAGTTGCAGGCACTATTCCTTTCAAGAAGAATATCAGTTCACCTTGGAAAACTAGGTGCTTGACCCTCCTGCTGCTAACATTCATACTTCTCCTCCAAGTGATGTAGTGCTGATTCCATTGACTTGAAAGAGGCAATTTTGCACAAACCTCATGTTCCTCACCCATGAAAACACAGAGAGTTAGGCAGTATTCCCTTGAACAGGTAACTCAATTCACAATGCTGAACAGGGTGCTAGACCCTCTTGCTTCTCACATTAATGATTGTCTTACAAGAGCTACAGTAAGCCTCCATTCACTTGAAAGGGGCTCTTTTGCACAACATTGATGTTACTCCCCCTGAAAACCATGAGAGTTAGGCGGTATTCCCTTGAACACGTAATTCAATTCACCATGCTTAACAAGCTGCTTGACCCTCTTGCTTGTAACACTTATGCTTCTCTTACAGGAGAAACAGTGCTTCTTCCTTACATTGAAACAGGGCTACTCTGCACAAAGATAATATTCTTCACATTGTAAAATCCTGAGAGACAGTTAGTATTCCTTTGTAGAGCTCACTCAATTCTCACTTTTAAACAACATTCTAGACCCTCTTGCTGCTGGAATTAATGGTATTCATACATCCTAAACTGTTCTTCTTCCATTCAGTTGAATGCAGCTATTTGGCCCAACGGTGATGTTCCTCACACATGAAAAAACTCAGGGGTAGTCAGTATTCCCTTCAACAGGTAACTCATTTCTCGTAAGGAAACAAGTTGCTAAATATTCCTGCTTCTCACACATTGCATCCTGCCCTGAGCTACAAGGGTTTGTCCATTTAGTGGGAAGCACTTATTTTTCAAGGAGTGAATGGTTCTCCATTGTCAAAGGCTTTCATTTGGCAAGCATTCCTTTCACATGCTAATTCAACTCTCACAGGGAAACACAATGTGCTTGCAACTCCTGCTGCAAACCTTGCCATCTGCTTGCAAGAGACACAGTGCATGTTCCATTCAGTTGAAAGGGCCTATTGGCACAAAGATGGAATTGCTCACACTGTCAAACCCTGACAGATAGGAAGTGTTAATTTTGAATGCTAAATCAATTGAAGCTGCTAAACAAAGTGCTAGAGCATCTTTCTTGTAACCTTTGTGGTTCTCCTACAAGACATACAGTAATCCTTCCCTCCATTGAAAGAGGCAATTTTGCAGCAAACTGATGGTCCTCACACTTCCAAACTGTGAGAGGCAGCTGGTGTTCCTTTTAAAACTTCACTCTACTCACACTGTTACACAACTTGCTAGACCCTCTTGCTTCTAACCTCAATAAGTTTCTTAGAAGAGCCTCACAACTTCTTCCATTCTCTTCAAAGGGGTGATGTTGCACTACGGTGATATTCCTCATCCCTGAAAACACTGAGTGGTAGGCAGTATTCCTTTAACCAAGTTACTCAATTCTCATCCGAAGACAAGCTGCTTCACCCTCCTGCTTGTAACCATTCATACTTTTCTTACAACATACGCACCGCTGGATCCAGTCACTTGAAAGAGGAGATTTTGCACAAAATTGAAGGTTCACACACATAAAAACACTGAGAGGTATCAGTATGTCCTTAAACAGCTAACTCAGTTGAGAATCCTCAACAGAGTGCTAGGCCCTCTTCTTGTTAACAGTAATGACTGTCTTAGGAGACCAACAATGCATTTCCATTCACTCGAATGGGGCAATTTTGAAGAACATGGTAGTCCTCATCCCTGAAAGCCCTGAGAGGTAGGTAGTATTCCATGAAACAACTAACTCAATTCACAACGCTGAAGAAGGTGCTTGACCCTCTTCCTTCTAACATGAATGATTTTCTTACAAGAGCTACAGTGTTTCTCCATTGACTTCAGAGAGGCAATTTTGCACAAAGGTGATGTTCCTGAACCAGGAAAACACTGAGAGGTAGGCAGTATTCCTTCAAACAGCTAGGTCAATTCACAGTGCTAAACAAGTTGCTAGACCCTGTTGCTTCAAACATTAATGACTCTCTCACAAGACATACCAGGAATCTCCCTTTCGCTTGTAAGGGACAGTTTGGAAATGTTGTGTTCCTCACCCATGTAAATGCTGAGAGGTAGGCAGTTTTCCTTTACCCAGCTAACTCAGTCTACAAAGCTGAACAAGGTGGTAGCCCCTTTTCATACTAACATGAATGGTTCTCTCACAAGATCAACAGTGCTTCTTCCAATCCCTTTAAAGGGGTTATTTTGCACATACCTGGTATTGCTCACCCCTGAAAACACTGAGTTGCAGGCACTATTCCTTTCAAGAAGAATATCAATTCACCTTGGAAAACTAGGTGCTTGACCCTCCTGCTGCTAACATTCATACTTGTCTTCCAAGAGATGTAGTGCTGGTTCCACTGACTTGAAAGAAGCAATTTTGCACAAACTTCATGTTCCTCACCCATAAAAACACTGAGAGCGAGGCAGTATTCCCTTGAACAGGTAACTCAATTCACAATGCAGAACAGGGTGCTACACCCTCTTGCTTCTAAAAATAAAGATTGTCCTACAAGTGCTACAGTAAGCCTCCATTCACTTGAATGGGGCTCTTTTGCAGAACATTGATGCTACTCCCCTGAAAACAGTGAGATGTAGGCAGTATTCGTTCAAACAGCTAGGTCAATTCACAGTGCTATACAAGTTGCTAGACCCTGCGCTTGAAACATTAATGACTCCCTTACAAGAACTACCAGGAATCTCCCTTTCGCTTGTAAGTGATAGTTTGGAAATGTTGTGTTCCTCACCCATGAAAACGCTGAGAGGGAAGCAGCATTCCTTTACCCAGCTAACTCAGTTCACAATGCTGAAGAAGGTGGCAGCCCCTTTTGTTTCTCACATGAATGATTCTCTCATAAGTTCGACAGTGCTTCTTCCAATCCCTTTAAGGGGGTTATTTTGCACATAGCTGGTATTGCTCACCCATGAAAACACTGAGTTGCAGGCACTATTCCTTTCAAGAAGAATATCAGTTCACCTTGGAAAACTAGGTGCTTGACCCTCCTGCTGCTAACATTCATACTTCTCCTCCAAGTGATGTAGTGCTGATTCCATTGACTTGAAAGAGGCGATTTTGCACAAACCTCATGTTCCTCACCCATGAAAACACAGAGAGTTAGGCAGTATTCCCTTGAACAGGTAACTCAATTCACAATGCTGAACAGGGTGCTAGACCCTCTTGCTTCTCACATTAATGATTGTCTTACAAGAGCTACAGTAAGCCTCCATTCACTTGAAAGGGGCTCTTTTGCACAACATTGATGTTACTCCCCCTGAAAACCATGAGAGTTAGGCGGTATTCCCTTGAACACGTAATTCAATTCACCATGCTTAACAAGCTGCTTGACCCTCTTGCTTGTAACACTTATGCTTCTCTTACAGGAGAAACAGTGCTTCTTCCTTACATTGAAACAGGGCTACTCTGCACAAAGATAATATTCTTCACATTGTAAAATCCTGAGAGACAGTTAGTATTCCTTTGTAGAGCTCACTCAATTCTCACTTTTAAACAACATTCTAGACCCTCTTGCTGCTGGAATTAATGGTATTCATACATCCTAAACTGTTCTTCTTCCATTCAGTTGAATGCAGCTATTTGGCCCAACGGTGATGTTCCTCACACATGAAAAAACTCAGGGGTAGTCAGTATTCCCTTCAACAGGTAACTCATTTCTCGTAAGGAAACAAGTTGCTAAATATTCCTGCTTCTCACACATTGCATCCTGCCCTGAGCTACAAGGGTTTGTCCATTTAGTGGGAAGCACTTATTTTTCAAGGAGTGAATGGTTCTCCATTGTCAAAGGCTTTCATTTGGCAAGCATTCCTTTCACATGCTAATTCAACTCTCACAGGGAAACACAATGTGCTTGCAACTCCTGCTGCAAACCTTGCCATCTGCTTGCAAGAGACACAGTGCATGTTCCATTCAGTTGAAAGGGCCTATTGGCACAAAGATGGAATTGCTCACACTGTCAAACCCTGACAGATAGGAAGTGTTAATTTTGAATGCTAAATCAATTGAAGCTGCTAAACAAAGTGCTAGAGCATCTTTCTTGTAACCTTTGTGGTTCTCCTACAAGACATACAGTAATCCTTCCCTCCATTGAAAGAGGCAATTTTGCAGCAAACTGATGGTCCTCACACTTCCAAACTGTGAGAGGCAGCTGGTGTTCCTTTTAAAACTTCACTCTACTCACACTGTTACACAACTTGCTAGACCCTCTTGCTTCTAACCTCAATAAGTTTCTTAGAAGAGCCTCACAACTTCTTCCATTCTCTTCAAAGGGGTGATGTTGCACTACGGTGATATTCCTCATCCCTGAAAACACTGAGTGGTAGGCAGTATTCCTTTAACCAAGTTACTCAATTCTCATCCGAAGACAAGCTGCTTCACCCTCCTGCTTGTAACCATTCATACTTTTCTTACAACATACGCACCGCTGGATCCAGTCACTTGAAAGAGGAGATTTTGCACAAAATTGAAGGTTCACACACATAAAAACACTGAGAGGTATCAGTATGTCCTTAAACAGCTAACTCAGTTGAGAATCCTCAACAGAGTGCTAGGCCCTCTTCTTGTTAACAGTAATGACTGTCTTAGGAGACCAACAATGCATTTCCATTCACTCGAATGGGGCAATTTTGAAGAACATGGTAGTCCTCATCCCTGAAAGCCCTGAGAGGTAGGTAGTATTCCATGAAACAACTAACTCAATTCACAACGCTGAAGAAGGTGCTTGACCCTCTTCCTTCTAACATGAATGATTTTCTTACAAGAGCTACAGTGTTTCTCCATTGACTTCAGAGAGGCAATTTTGCACAAAGGTGATGTTCCTGAACCAGGAAAACACTGAGAGGTAGGCAGTATTCCTTCAAACAGCTAGGTCAATTCACAGTGCTAAACAAGTTGCTAGACCCTGTTGCTTCAAACATTAATGACTCTCTCACAAGACATACCAGGAATCTCCCTTTCGCTTGTAAGGGATAGTTTGGAAATGTTGTGTTCCTCACCCATGTAAATGCTGAGAGGTAGGCAGTTTTCCTTTACCCAGCTAACTCAGTCTACAAAGCTGAACAAGGTGGTAGCCCCTTTTCATACTAACATGAATGGTTCTCTCACAAGATCAACAGTGCTTCTTCCAATCCCTTTAAAGGGGTTATTTTGCACATACCTGGTATTGCTCACCCCTGAAAACACTGAGTTGCAGGCACTATTCCTTTCAAGAAGAATATCAATTCACCTTGGAAAACTAGGTGCTTGACCCTCCTGCTGCTAACATTCATACTTGTCTTCCAAGAGATGTAGTGCTGGTTCCACTGACTTGAAAGAAGCAATTTTGCACAAACTTCATGTTCCTCACCCATAAAAACACTGAGAGCGAGGCAGTATTCCCTTGAACAGGTAACTCAATTCACAATGCAGAACAGGGTGCTACACCCTCCTGCTTCTAAAAATAAAGATTGTCCTACAAGTGCTACAGTAAGCCTCCATTGACTTGAATGGGGCTCTTTTGCAGAACATTGATGCTACTCCCCTGAAAACAGTGAGATGTAGGCAGTATTCCTTCAAACAGCTAGGTCAATTCACAGTGCTATACAAGTTGCTAGACCCTGCGCTTGAAACATTAATGACTCCCTTACAAGAACTACCAGGAATCTCCCTTTCGCTTGTAAGGGATAGTTTGGAAATGTTGTGTTCCTAACCCATGAAAACGCTGAGAGGGAAGCAGCATTCCTTTACCCAGCTAACTCAGTTCACAATGCTGAAGAAGGTGGCAGCCCCTTTTGTTTCTCACATGAATGATTCTCTCACAAGTTCGACAGTGCTTCTTCCAATCCCTTTAAGGGGGTTATTTTGCACATAGCTGGTATTGCTCACCCATGAAAACACTGAGTTGCAGGCACTATTCCTTTCAAGAAGAATATCAGTTCACCTTGGAAAACTAGGTGCTTGACCCTCCTGCTGCTAACATTCATACTTCTCCTCCAAGTGATGTAGTGCTGATTCCATTGACTTGAAAGAGGCAATTTTGCACAAACCTCATGTTCCTCACCCATGAAAACACAGAGAGTTAGCCAGTATTCCCTTGAACAGGTAACTCAATTCACAATGCTGAACAGGGTGCTAGACCCTCTTGCTTCTCACATTAATGATTGTCTTACAAGAGCTACAGTAAGCCTCCATTCACTTGAAAGGGGCTCTTTTGCACAACATTGATGTTACTCCCCCTGAAAACCATGAGAGTTAGGCGGTATTCCCTTGAACACGTAATTCAATTCACCATGCTTAACAAGCTGCTTGACCCTCTTGCTTGTAACACTTATGCTTCTCTTACAGGAGAAACAGTGCTTCTTCCTTACATTGAAACAGGGCTACTCTGCACAAAGATAATATTCTTCACATTGTAAAATCCTGAGAGACAGTTAGTATTCCTTTGTAGAGCTCACTCAATTCTCACTTTTAAACAACATTCTAGACCCTCTTGCTGCTGGAATTAATGGTATTCATACATCCTAAACTGTTCTTCTTCCATTCAGTTGAATGCAGCTATTTGGCCCAACGGTGATGTTCCTCACACATGAAAAAACTCAGGGGTAGTCAGTATTCCCTTCAACAGGTAACTCATTTCTCGTAAGGAAACAAGTTGCTAAATATTCCTGCTTCTCACACATTGCATCCTGCCCTGAGCTACAAGGGTTTGTCCATTTAGTGGGAAGCACTTATTTTTCAAGGAGTGAATGGTTCTCCATTGTCAAAGGCTTTCATTTGGCAAGCATTCCTTTCACATGCTAATTCAACTCTCACAGGGAAACACAATGTGCTTGCAACTCCTGCTGCAAACCTTGCCATCTGCTTGCAAGAGACACAGTGCATGTTCCATTCAGTTGAAAGGGCCTATTGGCACAAAGATGGAATTGCTCACACTGTCAAACCCTGACAGATAGGAAGTGTTAATTTTGAATGCTAAATCAATTGAAGCTGCTAAACAAAGTGCTAGAGCATCTTTCTTGTAACCTTTGTGGTTCTCCTACAAGACATACAGTAATCCTTCCCTCCATTGAAAGAGGCAATTTTGCAGCAAACTGATGGTCCTCACACTTCCAAACTGTGAGAGGCAGCTGGTGTTCCTTCTAAAACTTCACTCTACTCACACTGTTACACAACTTGCTAGACCCTCTTGCTTCTAACCTCAATAAGTTTCTTAGAAGAGCCTCACAACTTCTTCCATTCTCTTCAAAGGGGTGATGTTGCACTAAGGTGATATTCCTCATCCCTGAAAACACTGAGTGGTAGGCAGTATTCCTTTAACCAAGTTACTCAATTCTCATCCGAAGACAAGCTGCTTCACCCTCCTGCTTGTAACCATTCATACTTTTCTTACAACATACGCACCGCTGGATCCAGTCACTTGAAAGAGGAGATTTTGCACAAAATTGAAGGTTCACACACATAAAAACACTGAGAGGTATCAGTATGTCCTTAAACAGCTAACTCAGTTGAGAATCCTCAACAGAGTGCTAGGCCCTCTTCTTGTTAACAGTAATGACTGTCTTAGGAGACCAACAATGCATTTCCATTCACTCGAATGGGGCAATTTTGAAGAACATGGTAGTCCTCATCCCTGAAAGCCCTGAGAGGTAGGTAGTATTCCATGAAACAACTAACTCAATTCACAACGCTGAAGAAGGTGCTTGACCCTCTTCCTTCTAACATGAATGATTTTCTTACAAGAGCTACAGTGTTTCTCCATTGACTTCAGAGAGGCAATTTTGCACAAAGGTGATGTTCCTGACCCAGGAAAACACTGAGAGGTAGGCAGTATTCCTTCAAACAGCTAGGTCAATTCACAGTGCTAAACAAGTTGCTAGACCCTGTTGCTTCAAACATTAATGACTCTCTCACAAGACATACCAGGAATCTCCCTTTCGCTTGTAAGGGACAGTTTGGAAATGTTGTGTTCCTCACCCATGTAAATGCTGAGAGGTAGGCAGTTTTCCTTTACCCAGCTAACTCAGTCTACAAAGCTGAACAAGGTGGTAGCCCCTTTTCATACTAACATGAATGGTTCTCTCACAAGATTAACAGTGCTTCTTCCAATCCCTTTAAAGGGGTTATTTTGCACATACCTGGTATTGCTCACCCCTGAAAACACTGAGTTGCAGGCACTATTCCTTTCAAGAAGAATATCAATTCACCTTGGAAAACTAGGTGCTTGACCCTCCTGCTGCTAACATTCATACTTGTCTTCCAAGAGATGTAGTGCTGGTTCCACTGACTTGAAAGAAGCAATTTTGCACAAACTTCATGTTCCTCACCCATAAAAACACTGAGAGCGAGGCAGTATTCCCTTGAACAGGTAACTCAATTCACAATGCAGAACAGGGTGCTACACCCTCTTGCTTCTAAAAATAAAGATTGTCCTACAAGTGCTACAGTAAGCCTCCATTCACTTGAATGGGGCTCTTTTGCAGAACATTGATGCTACTCCCCTGAAAACAGTGAGATGTAGGCAGTATTCCTTCAAACAGCTAGGTCAATTCACAGTGCTATACAAGTTGCTAGACCCTGCGCTTGAAACATTAATGACTCCCTTACAAGAACTACCAGGAATCTCCCTTTCGCTTGTAAGGGATAGTTTGGAAATGTTGTGTTCCTCACCCATGAAAACGCTGAGAGGGAAGCAGCATTCCTTTACCCAGCTAACTCAGTTCACAATGCTGAAGAAGGTGGCAGCCCCTTTTGTTTCTCACATGAAAGATTCTCTCACAAGTTCGACAGTGCTTCTTCCAATCCCTTTAAGGGGGTTATTTTGCACATAGCTGGTATTGCTC
Source organism: Castor canadensis (assembly GCF_047511655.1). Lineage (NCBI taxonomy): Eukaryota > Metazoa > Chordata > Mammalia > Rodentia > Castoridae > Castor > Castor canadensis. The sequence goes on along the minus strand of NC_133396.1, from coordinate 65,752,616 downwards.
ACCCATGAAAACACTGAGTTGCAGGCACTATTCCTTTCAAGAAGAATATCAATTCACCTTGGAAAACTAGGTGCTTGACCCTCCTGCTGCTAACATTCATACTTCTCCTCCAAGTGATGTAGTGCTGATTCCATTGACTTGAAAGAGGCAATTTTGCACAAACCTCATGTTCCTCACCCATGAAAACACAGAGAGTTAGGCAGTATTCCCTTGAACAGGTAACTCAATTCACAATGCTGAACAGGGTGCTAGACCCTCTTGCTTCTCACATTAATGATTGTCTTACAAGAGCTACAGTAAGCCTCCATTCACTTGAAAGGGGCTCTTTTGCACAACATTGATGTTACTCCCCCTGAAAACCATGAGAGTTAGGCGGTATTCCCTTGAACACGTAATTCAATTCACCATGCTTAACAAGCTGCTTGACCCTCTTGCTTGTAACACTTATGCTTCTCTTACAGGAGAAACAGTGCTTCTTCCTTACATTGAAACAGGGCTACTCTGCACAAAGATAATATTCTTCACATTGTAAAATCCTGAGAGACAGTTAGTATTCCTTTGTAGAGCTCACTCAATTCTCACTTTTAAACAACATTCTAGACCCTCTTGCTGCTGGAATTAATGGTATTCATACATCCTAAACTGTTCTTCTTCCATTCAGTTGAATGCAGCTATTTGGCCCAACGGTGATGTTCCTCACACATGAAAAAACTCAGGGGTAGTCAGTATTCCCTTCAACAGGTAACTCATTTCTCGTAAGGAAACAAGTTGCTAAATATTCCTGCTTCTCACACATTGCATCCTGCCCTGAGCTACAAGGGTTTGTCCATTTAGTGGGAAGCACTTATTTTTCAAGGAGTGAATGGTTCTCCATTGTCAAAGGCTTTCATTTGGCAAGCATTCCTTTCACATGCTAATTCAACTCTCACAGGGAAACACAATGTGCTTGCAACTCCTGCTGCAAACCTTGCCATCTGCTTGCAAGAGACACAGTGCATGTTCCATTCAGTTGAAAGGGCCTATTGGCACAAAGATGGAATTGCTCACACTGTCAAACCCTGACAGATAGGAAGTGTTAATTTTGAATGCTAAATCAATTGAAGCTGCTAAACAAAGTGCTAGAGCATCTTTCTTGTAACCTTTGTGGTTCTCCTACAAGACATACAGTAATCCTTCCCTCCATTGAAAGAGGCAATTTTGCAGCAAAATGATGGTCCTCACACTTCCAAACTGTGAGAGGCAGCTGGTGTTCCTTTTAGAACTTCAGTCCACTCACACTGTTACACAACTTGCTAGACCCTCTTGCTTCTAACCTCAATAAGTTTCTTAGAAGAGCCTCACAACTTCTTCCATTCTCTTCAAAGGGGTGATGTTGCACTACGGTGATATTCCTCATCCCTGAAAACACTGAGTGGTAGGCAGTATTCCTTTAACCAAGTTACTCAATTCTCATCCGAAGACAAGCTGCTTCACCCTCCTGCTTGTAACCATTCATACTTTTCTTACAACATACGCACCGCTGGATCCAGTCACTTGAAAGAGGAGATTTTGCACAAAATTGAAGGTTCACACACATAAAAACACTGAGAGGTCTCAGTATGTCCTTAAACAGCTAACTCAGTTGAGAATCCTCAACAGAGTGCTAGGCCCTCTTCTTGTTAACAGTAATGACTGTCTTAGGAGACCAACAATGCATTTCCATTCACTCGAATGGGGCAATTTTGAAGAACATGGTAGTCCTCATCCCTGAAAGCCCTGAGAGGTAGGTAGTATTCCATGAAACAACTAACTCAATTCACAACGCTGAAGAAGGTGCTTGACCCTCTTCCTTCTAACATGAATGATTTTCTTACAAGAGCTACAGTGTTTCTCCATTGACTTCAGAGAGGCAATTTTGCACAAAGGTGATGTTCCTGACCCAGGAAAACACTGAGAGGTAGGCAGTATTCCTTCAAACAGCTAGGTCAATTCACAGTGCTAAACAAGTTGCTAGACCCTGTTGCTTCAAACATTAATGACTCTCTCACAAGACATACCAGGAATCTCCCTTTCGCTTGTAAGGGATACTTTGGAAATGTTGTGTTCCTCACCCATGTAAATGCTGAGAGGTAGGCAGTTTTCCTTTACCCAGCTAACTCAGTCTACAAAGCTGAACAAGGTTGTAGCTCCTTTTCATACTAACATGAATGGTTCTCTCACAAGATCAACAGTGCTTCTTCCAATCCCTTTAAAGGGGTTATTTTGCACATACCTGGTATTGCTCACCCCTGAAAACACTGAGTTGCAGGCACTATTCCTTTCAAGAAGAATATCAATTCACCTTGGAAAACTAGGTGCTTGACCCTCCTGCTGCTAACATTCATACTTGTCTTCCAAGAGATGTAGTGCTGGTTCCACTGACTTGAAAGAAGCAATTTTGCACAAACTTCATGTTCCTCACCCATAAAAACACTGAGAGCGAGGCAGTATTCCCTTGAACAGGTAACTCAATTCACAATGCAGAACAGGGTGCTACACCCTCTTGCTTCTAAAAATAAAGATTGTCCTACAAGTGCTACAGTAAGCCTCCATTCACTTGAATGGGGCTCTTTTGCAGAACATTGATGCTACTCCCCTGAAAACAGTGAGATGTAGGCAGTATTCCTTCAAACAGCTAGGTCAATTCACAGTGCTATACAAGTTGCTAGACCCTGCGCTTGAAACATTAATGACTCCCTTACAAGAACTACAAGGAATCTCCCTTTCGCTTGTAAGGGATAGTTTGGAAATGTTGTGTTCCTCACCCATGAAAACGCTGAGAGGGAAGCAGCATTCCTTTACCCAGCTAACTCAGTTCACAATGCTGAAGAAGGTGGCAGCCCCTTTTGTTTCTCACATGAATGATTCTCTCACAAGTTCGACAGTGCTTCTTCCAATCCCTTTAAGGGGGTTATTTTGCACATAGCTGGTATTGCTCACCCATGAAAACACTGAGTTGCAGGCACTATTCCTTTCAAGAAGAATATCAGTTCACCTTGGAAAACTAGGTGCTTGACCCTCCTGCTGCTAACATTCATACTTCTCCTCCAAGTGATTTAGTGCTGATTCCATTGACTTGAAAGAGGCAATTTTGCACAAACCTCATGTTCCTCACCCATGAAAACACAGAGAGTTAGGCAGTATTCCCTTGAACAGGTAACTCAATTCACAATGCTGAACAGGGTGCTAGACCCTCTTGCTTCTCACATTAATGATTGTCTTACAAGAGCTACAGTAAGCCTCCATTCACTTGAAAGGGGCTCTTTTGCACAACATTGATGTTACTCCCCCTGAAAACCATGAGAGTTAGGCGGTATTCCCTTGAACACGTAATTCAATTCACCATGCTTAACAAGCTGCTTGACCCTCTTGCTTGTAACACTTATGCTTCTCTTACAGGAGAAACAGTGCTTCTTCCTTACATTGAAACAGGGCTACTCTGCACAAAGATAATATTCTTCACATTGTAAAATCCTGAGAGACAGTTAGTATTCCTTTGTAGAGCTCACTCAATTCTCACTTTTAAACAACATTCTAGACCCTCTTGCTGCTGGAATTAATGGTATTCATACATCCTAAACTGTTCTTCTTCCATTCAGTTGAATGCAGCTATTTGGCCCAACGGTGATGTTCCTCACACATGAAAAAACTCAGGGGTAGTCAGTATTCCCTTCAACAGGTAACTCATTTCTCGTAAGGAAACAAGTTGCTAAATATTCCTGCTTCTCACACATTGCATCCTGCCCTGAGCTACAAGGGTTTGTCCATTTAGTGGGAAGCACTTATTTTTCAAGGAGTGAATGGTTCTCCATTGTCAAAGGCTTTCATTTGGCAAGCATTCCTTTCACATGCTAATTCAACTCTCACAGGGAAACACAATGTGCTTGCAACTCCTGCTGCAAACCTTGCCATCTGCTTGCAAGAGACACAGTGCATGTTCCATTCAGTTGAAAGGGCCTATTGGCACAAAGATGGAATTGCTCACACTGTCAAACCCTGACAGATAGGAAGTGTTAATTTTGAATGCTAAATCAATTGAAGCTGCTAAACAAAGTGCTAGAGCATCTTTCTTGTAACCTTTGTGGTTCTCCTACAAGACATACAGTAATCCTTCCCTCCATTGAAAGAGGCAATTTTGCAGCAAAATGATGGTCCTCACACTTCCAAACTGTGAGAGGCAGCTGGTGTTCCTTTTAGAACTTCAGTCCACTCACACTGTTACACAACTTGCTAGACCCTCTTGCTTCTAACCTCAATAAGTTTCTTAGAAGAGCCTCACAACTTCTTCCATTCTCTTCAAAGGGGTGATGTTGCACTACGGTGATATTCCTCATCCCTGAAAACACTGAGTGGTAGGCAGTATTCCTTTAACCAAGTTACTCAATTCTCATCCGAAGACAAGCTGCTTCACCCTCCTGCTTGTAACCATTCATACTTTTCTTACAACATACGCACCGCTGGATCCAGTCACTTGAAAGAGGAGATTTTGCACAAAATTGAAGGTTCACACACATAAAAACACTGAGAGGTCTCAGTATGTCCTTAAACAGCTAACTCAGTTGAGAATCCTCAACAGAGTGCTAGGCCCTCTTCTTGTTAACAGTAATGACTGTCTTAGGAGACCAACAATGCATTTCCATTCACTCGAATGGGGCAATTTTGAAGAACATGGTAGTCCTCATCCCTGAAAGCCCTGAGAGGTAGGTAGTATTCCATGAAACAACTAACTCAATTCACAACGCTGAAGAAGGTGCTTGACCCTCTTCCTTCTAACATGAATGATTTTCTTACAAGAGCTACAGTGTTTCTCCATTGACTTCAGAGAGGCAATTTTGCACAAAGGTGATGTTCCTGACCCAGGAAAACACTGAGAGGTAGGCAGTATTCCTTCAAACAGCTAGGTCAATTCACAGTGCTAAACAAGTTGCTAGACCCTGTTGCTTCAAACATTAATGACTCTCTCACAAGACATACCAGGAATCTCCCTTTCGCTTGTAAGGGATACTTTGGAAATGTTGTGTTCCTCACCCATGTAAATGCTGAGAGGTAGGCAGTTTTCCTTTACCCAGCTAACTCAGTCTACAAAGCTGAACAAGGTTGTAGCTCCTTTTCATACTAACATGAATGGTTCTCTCACAAGATCAACAGTGCTTCTTCCAATCCCTTTAAAGGGGTTATTTTGCACATACCTGGTATTGCTCACCCCTGAAAACACTGAGTTGCAGGCACTATTCCTTTCAAGAAGAATATCAATTCACCTTGGAAAACTAGGTGCTTGACCCTCCTGCTGCTAACATTCATACTTGTCTTCCAAGAGATGTAGTGCTGGTTCCACTGACTTGAAAGAAGCAATTTTGCACAAACTTCATGTTCCTCACCCATAAAAACACTGAGAGCGAGGCAGTATTCCCTTGAACAGGTAACTCAATTCACAATGCAGAACAGGGTGCTACACCCTCTTGCTTCTAAAAATAAAGATTGTCCTACAAGTGCTACAGTAAGCCTCCATTCACTTGAATGGGGCTCTTTTGCAGAACATTGATGCTACTCCCCTGAAAACAGTGAGATGTAGGCAGTATTCCTTCAAACAGCTAGGTCAATTCACAGTGCTATACAAGTTGCTAGACCCTGCGCTTGAAACATTAATGACTCCCTTACAAGAACTACAAGGAATCTCCCTTTCGCTTGTAAGGGATAGTTTGGAAATGTTGTGTTCCTCACCCATGAAAACGCTGAGAGGGAAGCAGCATTCCTTTACCCAGCTAACTCAGTTCACAATGCTGAAGAAGGTGGCAGCCCCTTTTGTTTCTCACATGAATGATTCTCTCACAAGTTCGACAGTGCTTCTTCCAATCCCTTTAAGGGGGTTATTTTGCACATAGCTGGTATTGCTCACCCATGAAAACACTGAGTTGCAGGCACTATTCCTTTCAAGAAGAATATCAGTTCACCTTGGAAAACTAGGTGCTTGACCCTCCTGCTGCTAACATTCATACTTCTCCTCCAAGTGATTTAGTGCTGATTCCATTGACTTGAAAGAGGCAATTTTGCACAAACCTCATGTTCCTCACCCATGAAAACACAGAGAGTTAGGCAGTATTCCCTTGAACAGGTAACTCAATTCACAATGCTGAACAGGGTGCTAGACCCTCTTGCTTCTCACATTAATGATTGTCTTACAAGAGCTACAGTAAGCCTCCATTCACTTGAAAGGGGCTCTTTTGCACAACATTGATGTTACTCCCCCTGAAAACCATGAGAGTTAGGCGGTATTCCCTTGAACACGTAATTCAATTCACCATGCTTAACAAGCTGCTTGACCCTCTTGCTTGTAACACTTATGCTTCTCTTACAGGAGAAACAGTGCTTCTTCCTTACATTGAAACAGGGCTACTCTGCACAAAGATAATATTCTTCACATTGTAAAATCCTGAGAGACAGTTAGTATTCCTTTGTAGAGCTCACTCAATTCTCACTTTTAAACAACATTCTAGACCCTCTTGCTGCTGGAATTAATGGTATTCATACATCCTAAACTGTTCTTCTTCCATTCAGTTGAATGCAGCTATTTGGCCCAACGGTGATGTTCCTCACACATGAAAAAACTCAGGGGTAGTCAGTATTCCCTTCAACAGGTAACTCATTTCTCGTAAGGAAACAAGTTGCTAAATATTCCTGCTTCTCACACATTGCATCCTGCCCTGAGCTACAAGGGTTTGTCCATTTAGTGGGAAGCACTTATTTTTCAAGGAGTGAATGGTTCTCCATTGTCAAAGGCTTTCATTTGGCAAGCATTCCTTTCACATGCTAATTCAACTCTCACAGGGAAACACAATGTGCTTGCAACTCCTGCTGCAAACCTTGCCATCTGCTTGCAAGAGACACAGTGCATGTTCCATTCAGTTGAAAGGGCCTATTGGCACAAAGATGGAATTGCTCACACTGTCAAACCCTGACAGATAGGAAGTGTTAATTTTGAATGCTAAATCAATTGAAGCTGCTAAACAAAGTGCTAGAGCATCTTTCTTGTAACCTTTGTGGTTCTCCTACAAGACATACAGTAATCCTTCCCTCCATTGAAAGAGGCAATTTTGCAGCAAAATGATGGTCCTCACACTTCCAAACTGTGAGAGGCAGCTGGTGTTCCTTTTAGAACTTCAGTCCACTCACACTGTTACACAACTTGCTAGACCCTCTTGCTTCTAACCTCAATAAGTTTCTTAGAAGAGCCTCACAACTTCTTCCATTCTCTTCAAAGGGGTGATGTTGCACTACGGTGATATTCCTCATCCCTGAAAACACTGAGTGGTAGGCAGTATTCCTTTAACCAAGTTACTCAATTCTCATCCGAAGACAAGCTGCTTCACCCTCCTGCTTGTAACCATTCATACTTTTCTTACAACATACGCACCGCTGGATCCAGTCACTTGAAAGAGGAGATTTTGCACAAAATTGAAGGTTCACACACATAAAAACACTGAGAGGTCTCAGTATGTCCTTAAACAGCTAACTCAGTTGAGAATCCTCAACAGAGTGCTAGGCCCTCTTCTTGTTAACAGTAATGACTGTCTTAGGAGACCAACAATGCATTTCCATTCACTCGAATGGGGCAATTTTGAAGAACATGGTAGTCCTCATCCCTGAAAGCCCTGAGAGGTAGGTAGTATTCCATGAAACAACTAACTCAATTCACAACGCTGAAGAAGGTGCTTGACCCTCTTCCTTCTAACATGAATGATTTTCTTACAAGAGCTACAGTGTTTCTCCATTGACTTCAGAGAGGCAATTTTGCACAAAGGTGATGTTCCTGAACCAGGAAAACACTGAGAGGTAGGCAGTATTCCTTCAAACAGCTAGGTCAATTCACAGTGCTAAACAAGTTGCTAGACCCAGTTGCTTCAAACATTAATGACTCTCTCACAAGACATACCAGGAATCTCCCTTTCGCTTGTAAGGGATAGTTTGGAAATGTTGTGTTCCTCACCCATGTAAATGCTGAGAGGTAGGCAGTTTTCCTTTACCCAGCTAACTCAGTCTACAAAGCTGAACAAGGTGGTAGCCCCTTTTCATACTAACATGAATGGTTCTCTCACAAGATCAACAGTGCTTCTTCCAATCCCTTTAAAGGGGTTATTTTGCACATACCTGGTATTGCTCACCCCTGAAAACACTGAGTTGCAGGCACTATTCCTTTCAAGAAGAATATCAATTCACCTTGGAAAACTAGGTGCTTGACCCTCCTGCTGCTAACATTCATACTTGTCTTCCAAGAGATGTAGTGCTGGTTCCACTGACTTGAAAGAAGCAATTTTGCACAAACTTCATGTTCCTCACCCATAAAAACACTGAGAGCGAGGCAGTATTCCCTTGAACAGGTAACTCAATTCACAATGCAGAACAGGGTGCTACACCCTCCTGCTTCTAAAAATAAAGATTGTCCTACAAGTGCTACAGTAAGCCTCCATTGACTTGAATGGGGCTCTTTTGCAGAACATTGATGCTACTCCCCTGAAAACAGTGAGATGTAGGCAGTATTCCTTCAAACAGCTAGGTCAATTCACAGTGCTATACAAGTTGCTAGACCCTGCGCTTGAAACATTAATGACTCCCTTACAAGAACTACCAGGAATCTCCCTTTCGCTTGTAAGGGATAGTTTGGAAATGTTGTGTTCCTCACCCATGAAAACGCTGAGAGGGAAGCAGCATTCCTTTACCCAGCTAACTCAGTTCACAATGCTGAAGAAGGTGGCAGCCCCTTTTGTTTCTCACATGAAAGATTCTCTCACAAGTTCGACAGTGCTTCTTCCAATCCCTTTAAGGGGGTTATTTTGCACATAGCTGGTATTGCTCACCCATGAAAACACTGAGTTGCAGGCACTATTCCTTTCAAGAAGAATATCAATTCACCTTGGAAAACTAGGTGCTTGACCCTCCTGCTGCTAACATTCATACTTCTCCTCCAAGTGATGTAGTGCTGATTCCATTGACTTGAAAGAGGCGATTTTGCACAAACCTCATGTTCCTCACCCATGAAAACACAGAGAGTTAGGCAGTATTCCCTTGAACAGGTAACTCAATTCACAATGCTGAACAGGGTGCTAGACCCTCTTGCTTCTCACATTAATGATTGTCTTACAAGAGCTACAGTAAGCCTCCATTCACTTGAAAGGGGCTCTTTTGCACAACATTGATGTTACTCCCCCTGAAAACCATGAGAGTTAGGCGGTATTCCCTTGAACACGTAATTCAATTCACCATGCTTAACAAGCTGCTTGACCCTCTTGCTTGTAACACTTATGCTTCTCTTACAGGAGAAACAGTGCTTCTTCCTTACATTGAAACAGGGCTACTCTGCACAAAGATAATATTCTTCACATTGTAAAATCCTGAGAGACAGTTAGTATTCCTTTGTAGAGCTCACTCAATTCTCACTTTTAAACAACATTCTAGACCCTCTTGCTGCTGGAATTAATGGTATTCATACATCCTAAACTGTTCTTCTTCCATTCAGTTGAATGCAGCTATTTGGCCCAACGGTGATGTTCCTCACACATGAAAAAACTCAGGGGTAGTCAGTATTCCCTTCAACAGGTAACTCATTTCTCGTAAGGAAACAAGTTGCTAAATATTCCTGCTTCTCACACATTGCATCCTGCCCTGAGCTACAAGGGTTTGTCCATTTAGTGGGAAGCACTTATTTTTCAAGGAGTGAATGGTTCTCCATTGTCAAAGGCTTTCATTTGGCAAGCATTCCTTTCACATGCTAATTCAACTCTCACAGGGAAACACAATGTGCTTGCAACTCCTGCTGCAAACCTTGCCATCTGCTTGCAAGAGACACAGTGCATGTTCCATTCAGTTGAAAGGGCCTATTGGCACAAAGATGGAATTGCTCACACTGTCAAACCCTGACAGATAGGAAGTGTTAATTTTGAATGCTAAATCAATTGAAGCTGCTAAACAAAGTGCTAGAGCATCTTTCTTGTAACCTTTGTGGTTCTCCTACAAGACATACAGTAATCCTTCCCTCCATTGAAAGAGGCAATTTTGCAGCAAAATGATGGTCCTCACACTTCCAAACTGTGAGAGGCAGCTGGTGTTCCTTTTAGAACTTCAGTCCACTCACACTGTTACACAACTTGCTAGACCCTCTTGCTTCTAACCTCAATAAGTTTCTTAGAAGAGCCTCACAACTTCTTCCATTCTCTTCAAAGGGGTGATGTTGCACTACGGTGATATTCCTCATCCCTGAAAACACTGAGTGGTAGGCAGTATTCCTTTAACCAAGTTACTCAATTCTCATCCGAAGACAAGCTGCTTCACCCTCCTGCTTGTAACCATTCATACTTTTCTTACAACATACGCACCGCTGGATCCAGTCACTTGAAAGAGGAGATTTTGCACAAAATTGAAGGTTCACACACATAAAAACACTGAGAGGTCTCAGTATGTCCTTAAACAGCTAACTCAGTTGAGAATCCTCAACAGAGTGCTAGGCCCTCTTCTTGTTAACAGTAATGACTGTCTTAGGAGACCAACAATGCATTTCCATTCACTCGAATGGGGCAATTTTGAAGAACATGGTAGTCCTCATCCCTGAAAGCCCTGAGAGGTAGGTAGTATTCCATGAAACAACTAACTCAATTCACAACGCTGAAGAAGGTGCTTGACCCTCTTCCTTCTAACATGAATGATTTTCTTACAAGAGCTACAGTGTTTCTCCATTGACTTCAGAGAGGCAATTTTGCACAAAGGTGATGTTCCTGAACCAGGAAAACACTGAGAGGTAGGCAGTATTCCTTCAAACAGCTAGGTCAATTCACAGTGCTAAACAAGTTGCTAGACCCAGTTGCTTCAAACATTAATGACTCTCTCACAAGACATACCAGGAATCTCCCTTTCGCTTGTAAGGGATAGTTTGGAAATGTTGTGTTCCTCACCCATGTAAATGCTGAGAGGTAGGCAGTTTTCCTTTACCCAGCTAACTCAGTCTACAAAGCTGAACAAGGTGGTAGCCCCTTTTCATACTAACATGAATGGTTCTCTCACAAGATCAACAGTGCTTCTTCCAATCCCTTTAAAGGGGTTATTTTGCACATACCTGGTATTGCTCACCCCTGAAAACACTGAGTTGCAGGCACTATTCCTTTCAAGAAGAATATCAATTCACCTTGGAAAACTAGGTGCTTGACCCTCCTGCTGCTAACATTCATACTTGTCTTCCAAGAGATGTAGTGCTGGTTCCACTGACTTGAAAGAAGCAATTTTGCACAAACTTCATGTTCCTCACCCATAAAAACACTGAGAGCGAGGCAGTATTCCCTTGAACAGGTAACTCAATTCACAATGCAGAACAGGGTGCTACACCCTCCTGCTTCTAAAAATAAAGATTGTCCTACAAGTGCTACAGTAAGCCTCCATTGACTTGAATGGGGCTCTTTTGCAGAACATTGATGCTACTCCCCTCAAAACAGTGAGATGTAGGCAGTATTCCTTCAAACAGCTAGGTCAATTCACAGTGCTATACAAGTTGCTAGACCCTGCGCTTGAAACATTAATGACTCCCTTACAAGAACTACCAGGAATCTCCCTTTCGCTTGTAAGGGATAGTTTGGAAATGTTGTGTTCCTCACCCATGAAAACGCTGAGAGGGAAGCAGCATTCCTTTACCCAGCTAACTCAGTTCACAATGCTGAAGAAGGTGGCAGCCCCTTTTGTTTCTCACATGAAAGATTCTCTCACAAGTTCGACAGTGCTTCTTCCAATCCCTTTAAGGGGGTTATTTTGCACATAGCTGGTATTGCTCACCCATGAAAACACTGAGTTGCAGGCACTATTCCTTTCAAGAAGAATATCAATTCACCTTGGAAAACTAGGTGCTTGACCCTCCTGCTGCTAACATTCATACTTCTCCTCCAAGTGATGTAGTGCTGATTCCATTGACTTGAAAGAGGCGATTTTGCACAAACCTCATGTTCCTCACCCATGAAAACACAGAGAGTTAGGCAGTATTCCCTTGAACAGGTAACTCAATTCACAATGCTGAACAGGGTGCTAGACCCTCTTGCTTCTCACATTAATGATTGTCTTACAAGAGCTACAGTAAGCCTCCATTCACTTGAAAGGGGCTCTTTTGCACAACATTGATGTTACTCCCCCTGAAAACCATGAGAGTTAGGCGGTATTCCCTTGAACACGTAATTCAATTCACCATGCTTAACAAGCTGCTTGACCCTCTTGCTTGTAACACTTATGCTTCTCTTACAGGAGAAACAGTGCTTCTTCCTTACATTGAAACAGGGCTACTCTGCACAAAGATAATCTTCTTCACATTGTAAAATCCTGAGAGACAGTTAGTATTCCTTTGTAGAGCTCACTCAATTCTCACTTTTAAACAACATTCTAGACCCTCTTGCTGCTGGAATTAATGGTATTCATACATCCTAAACTGTTCTTCTTCCATTCAGTTGAATGCAGCTATTTGGCCCAACGGTGATGTTCCTCACACATGAAAAAACTCAGGGGTAGTCAGTATTCCCTTCAACAGGTAACTCATTTCTCGTAAGGAAACAAGTTGCTAAATATTCCTGCTTCTCACACATTGCATCCTGCCCTGAGCTACAAGGGTTTGTCCATTTAGTGGGAAGCACTTATTTTTCAAGGAGTGAATGGTTCTCCATTGTCAAAGGCTTTCATTTGGCAAGCATTCCTTTCACATGCTAATTCAACTCTCACAGGGAAACACAATGTGCTTGCAACTCCTGCTGCAAACCTTGCCATCTGCTTGCAAGAGACACAGTGCATGTTCCATTCAGTTGAAAGGGCCTATTGGCACAAAGATGGAATTGCTCACACTGTCAAACCCTGACAGATAGGAAGTGTTAATTTTGAATGCTAAATCAATTGAAGCTGCTAAACAAAGTGCTAGAGCATCTTTCTTGTAACCTTTGTGGTTCTCCTACAAGACATACAGTAATCCTTCCCTCCATTGAAAGAGGCAATTTTGCAGCAAAATGATGGTCCTCACACTTCCAAACTGTGAGAGGCAGCTGGTGTTCCTTTTAGAACTTCAGTCCACTCACACTGTTACACAACTTGCTAGACCCTCTTGCTTCTAACCTCAATAAGTTTCTTAGAAGAGCCTCACAACTTCTTCCATTCTCTTCAAAGGGGTGATGTTGCACTACGGTGATATTCCTCATCCCTGAAAACACTGAGTGGTAGGCAGTATTCCTTTAACCAAGTTACTCAATTCTCATCCGAAGACAAGCTGCTTCACCCTCCTGCTTGTAACCATTCATACTTTTCTTACAACATACGCACCGCTGGATCCAGTCACTTGAAAGAGGAGATTTTGCACAAAATTGAAGGTTCACACACATAAAAACACTGAGAGGTCTCAGTATGTCCTTAAACAGCTAACTCAGTTGAGAATCCTCAACAGAGTGCTAGGCCCTCTTCTTGTTAACAGTAATGACTGTCTTAGGAGACCAACAATGCATTTCCATTCACTCGAATGGGGCAATTTTGAAGAACATGGTAGTCCTCATCCCTGAAAGCCCTGAGAGGTAGGTAGTATTCCATGAAACAACTAACTCAATTCACAACGCTGAAGAAGGTGCTTGACCCTCTTCCTTCTAACATGAATGATTTTCTTACAAGAGCTACAGTGTTTCTCCATTGACTTCAGAGAGGCAATTTTGCACAAAGGTGATGTTCCTGACCCAGGAAAACACTGAGAGGTAGGCAGTATTCCTTCAAACAGCTAGGTCAATTCACAGTGCTAAACAAGTTGCTAGACCCTGTTGCTTCAAACATTAATGACTCTCTCACAAGACATACCAGGAATCTCCCTTTCGCTTGTAAGGGATACTTTGGAAATGTTGTGTTCCTCACCCATGTAAATGCTGAGAGGTAGGCAGTTTTCCTTTACCCAGCTAACTCAGTCTACAAAGCTGAACAAGGTGGTAGCCCCTTTTCATACTAACATGAATGGTTCTCTCACAAGATCAACAGTGCTTCTTCCAATCCCTTTAAAGGGGTTATTTTGCACATACCTGGTATTGCTCACCCCTGAAAACACTGAGTTGCAGGCACTATTCCTTTCAAGAAGAATATCAATTCACCTTGGAAAACTAGGTGCTTGACCCTCCTGCTGCTAACATTCATACTTGTCTTCCAAGAGATGTAGTGCTGGTTCCACTGACTTGAAAGAAGCAATTTTGCACAAACTTCATGTTCCTCACCCATAAAAACACTGAGAGCGAGGCAGTATTCCCTTGAACAGGTAACTCAATTCACAATGCAGAACAGGGTGTTACACCCTCTTGTTTCTAAAAATAAAGATTGTCCTACAAGTGCTACAGTAAGCCTCCATTCACTTGAATGGGGCTCTTTTGCAGAACATTGATGCTACTCCCCTGAAAACAGTGAGATGTAGGCAGTATTCCTTCAAACAGCTAGGTCAATTCACAGTGCTATACAAGTTGCTAGACCCTGCGCTTGAAACATTAATGACTCCCTTACAAGAACTACCAGGAATCTCCCTTTCGCTTGTAAGGGATATTTTGGAAATGTTGTGTTCCTCACCCATGAAAACGCTGAGAGGGAAGCAGCATTCCTTTACCCAGCTAACTCAGTTCACAATGCTGAAGAAGGTGGCAGCCCCTTTTGTTTCTCACATGAATGATTCTCTCACAAGTTCGACAGTGCTTCTTCCAATCCCTTTAAGGGGGTTATTTTGCACATAGCTGGTATTGCTCACCCATGAAAACACTGAGTTGCAGGCACTATTCCTTTCAAGAAGAATATCAGTTCACCTTGGAAAACTAGGTGCTTGACCCTCCTGCTGCTAACATTCATACTTCTCCTCCAAGTGATGTAGTGCTGATTCCATTGACTTGAAAGAGGCAATTTTGCACAAACCTCATGTTCCTCACCCATGAAAACACAGAGAGTTAGGCAGTATTCCCTTGAACAGGTAACTCAATTCACAATGCTGAACAGGGTGCTAGACCCTCTTGCTTCTCACATTAATGATTGTCTTACAAGAGCTACAGTAAGCCTCCATTCACTTGAAAGGGGCTCTTTTGCACAACATTGATGTTACTCCCCCTGAAAACCGTGAGAGTTAGGCATTATTCCCTTGAACACGTAATTCAATTCACCATGCTTAACAAGCTGCTTGACCCTCTTGCTTGTAACACTTATGCTTCTCTTACAGGAGAAACAGTGCTTCTTCCTTACATTGAAACAGGGCTACTCTGCACAAAGATAATATTCTTCACATTGTAAAATCCTGAGAGACAGTTAGTATTCCTTTGTAGAGCTCACTCAATTCTCACTTTTAAACAACATTCTAGACCCTCTTGCTGCTGGAATTAATGGTATTCATACATCCTAAACTGTTCTTCTTCCATTCAGTTGAATGCAGCTATTTGGCCCAACGGTGATGTTCCTCACACATGAAAAAACTCAGGGGTAGTCAGTATTCCCTTCAACAGGTAACTCATTTCTCGTAAGGAAACAAGTTGCTAAATATTCCTGCTTCTCACACATTGCATCCTGCCCTGAGCTACAAGGGTTTGTCCATTTAGTGGGAAGCACTTATTTTTCAAGGAGTGAATGGTTCTCCATTGTCAAAGGCTTTCATTTGGCAAGCATTCCTTTCACATGCTAATTCAACTCTCACAGGGAAACACAATGTGCTTGCAACTCCTGCTGCAAACCTTGCCATCTGCTTGCAAGAGACACAGTGCATGTTCCATTCAGTTGAAAGGGCCTATTGGCACAAAGATGGAATTGCTCACACTGTCAAACCCTGACAGATAGGAAGTGTTAATTTTGAATGCTAAATCAATTGAAGCTGCTAAACAAAGTGCTAGAGCATCTTTCTTGTAACCTTTGTGGTTCTCCTACAAGACATACAGTAATCCTTCCCTCCATTGAAAGAGGCAATTTTGCAGCAAAATGATGGTCCTCACACTTCCAAACTGTGAGAGGCAGCTGGTGTTCCTTTTAGAACTTCAGTCCACTCACACTGTTACACAACTTGCTAGACCCTCTTGCTTCTAACCTCAATAAGTTTCTTAGAAGAGCCTCACAACTTCTTCCATTCTCTTCAAAGGGGTGATGTTGCACTACGGTGATATTCCTCATCCCTGAAAACACTGAGTGGTAGGCAGTATTCCTTTAACCAAGTTACTCAATTCTCATCCGAAGACAAGCTGCTTCACCCTCCTGCTTGTAACCATTCATACTTTTCTTACAACATACGCACCGCTGGATCCAGTCACTTGAAAGAGGAGATTTTGCACAAAATTGAAGGTTCACACACATAAAAACACTGAGAGGTCTCAGTATGTCCTTAAACAGCTAACTCAGTTGAGAATCCTCAACAGAGTGCTAGGCCCTCTTCTTGTTAACAGTAATGACTGTCTTAGGAGACCAACAATGCATTTCCATTCACTCGAATGGGGCAATTTTGAAGAACATGGTAGTCCTCATCCCTGAAAGCCCTGAGAGGTAGGTAGTATTCCATGAAACAACTAACTCAATTCACAACGCTGAAGAAGGTGCTTGACCCTCTTCCTTCTAACATGAATGATTTTCTTACAAGAGCTACAGTGTTTCTCCATTGACTTCAGAGAGGCAATTTTGCACAAAGGTGATGTTCCTGAACCAGGAAAACACTGAGAGGTAGGCAGTATTCCTTCAAACAGCTAGGTCAATTCACAGTGCTAAACAAGTTGCTAGACCCTGTTGCTTCAAACATTAATGACTCTCTCACAAGACATACCAGGAATCTCCCTTTCGCTTGTAAGGGACAGTTTGGAAATGTTGTGTTCCTCACCCATGTAAATGCTGAGAGGTAGGCAGTTTTCCTTTACCCAGCTAACTCAGTCTACAAAGCTGAACAAGGTGGTAGCCCCTTTTCATACTAACATGAATGGTTCTCTCACAAGATCAACAGTGCTTCTTCCAATCCCTTTAAAGGGGTTATTTTGCACATACCTGGTATTGCTCACCCCTGAAAACACTGAGTTGCAGGCACTATTCCTTTCAAGAAGAATATCAATTCACCTTGGAAAACTAGGTGCTTGACCCTCCTGCTGCTAACATTCATACTTGTCTTCCAAGAGATGTAGTGCTGGTTCCACTGACTTGAAAGAAGCAATTTTGCACAAACTTCATGTTCCTCACCCATAAAAACACTGAGAGCGAGGCAGTATTCCCTTGAACAGGTAACTCAATTCACAATGCAGAACAGGGTGTTACACCCTCTTGTTTCTAAAAATAAAGATTGTCCTACAAGTGCTACAGTAAGCCTCCATTCACTTGAATGGGGCTCTTTTGCAGAACATTGATGCTACTCCCCTGAAAACAGTGAGATGTAGGCAGTATTCCTTCAAACAGCTAGGTCAATTCACAGTGCTATACAAGTTGCTAGACCCTGCGCTTGAAACATTAATGACTCCCTTACAAGAACTACCAGGAATCTCCCTTTCGCTTGTAAGGGATATTTTGGAAATGTTGTGTTCCTCACCCATGAAAACGCTGAGAGGGAAGCAGCATTCCTTTACCCAGCTAACTCAGTTCACAATGCTGAAGAAGGTGGCAGCCCCTTTTGTTTCTCACATGAATGATTCTCTCACAAGTTCGACAGTGCTTCTTCCAATCCCTTTAAGGGGGTTATTTTGCACATAGCTGGTATTGCTCACCCATGAAAACACTGAGTTGCAGGCACTATTCCTTTCAAGAAGAATATCAGTTCACCTTGGAAAACTAGGTGCTTGACCCTCCTGCTGCTAACATTCATACTTCTCCTCCAAGTGATGTAGTGCTGATTCCATTGACTTGAAAGAGGCAATTTTGCACAAACCTCATGTTCCTCACCCATGAAAACACAGAGAGTTAGGCAGTATTCCCTTGAACAGGTAACTCAATTCACAATGCTGAACAGGGTGCTAGACCCTCTTGCTTCTCACATTAATGATTGTCTTACAAGAGCTACAGTAAGCCTCCATTCACTTGAAAGGGGCTCTTTTGCACAACATTGATGTTACTCCCCCTGAAAACCGTGAGAGTTAGGCGGTATTCCCTTGAACACGTAATTCAATTCACCATGCTTAACAAGCTGCTTGACCCTCTTGCTTGTAACACTTATGCTTCTCTTACAGGAGAAACAGTGCTTCTTCCTTACATTGAAACAGGGCTACTCTGCACAAAGATAATATTCTTCACATTGTAAAATCCTGAGAGACAGTTAGTATTCCTTTGTAGAGCTCACTCAATTCTCACTTTTAAACAACATTCTAGACCCTCTTGCTGCTGGAATTAATGGTATTCATACATCCTAAACTGTTCTTCTTCCATTCAGTTGAATGCAGCTATTTGGCCCAACGGTGATGTTCCTCACACATGAAAAAACTCAGGGGTAGTCAGTATTCCCTTCAACAGGTAACTCATTTCTCGTAAGGAAACAAGTTGCTAAATATTCCTGCTTCTCACACATTGCATCCTGCCCTGAGCTACAAGGGTTTGTCCATTTAGTGGGAAGCACTTATTTTTCAAGGAGTGAATGGTTCTCCATTGTCAAAGGCTTTCATTTGGCAAGCATTCCTTTCACATGCTAATTCAACTCTCACAGGGAAACACAATGTGCTTGCAACTCCTGCTGCAAACCTTGCCATCTGCTTGCAAGAGACACAGTGCATGTTCCATTCAGTTGAAAGGGCCTATTGGCACAAAGATGGAATTGCTCACACTGTCAAACCCTGACAGATAGGAAGTGTTAATTTTGAATGCTAAATCAATTGAAGCTGCTAAACAAAGTGCTAGAGCATCTTTCTTGTAACCTTTGTGGTTCTCCTACAAGACATACAGTAATCCTTCCCTCCATTGAAAGAGGCAATTTTGCAGCAAACTGATGGTCCTCACACTTCCAAACTGTGAGAGGCAGCTGGTGTTCCTTCTAAAACTTCACTCTACTCACACTGTTACACAACTTGCTAGACCCTCTTGCTTCTAACCTCAATAAGTTTCTTAGAAGAGCCTCACAACTTCTTCCATTCTCTTCAAAGGGGTGATGTTGCACTAAGGTGATATTCCTCATCCCTGAAAACACTGAGTGGTAGGCAGTATTCCTTTAACCAAGTTACTCAATTCTCATCCGAAGACAAGCTGCTTCACCCTCCTGCTTGTAACCATTCATACTTTTCTTACAACATACGCACCGCTGGATCCAGTCACTTGAAAGAGGAGATTTTGCACAAAATTGAAGGTTCACACACATAAAAACACTGAGAGGTATCAGTATGTCCTTAAACAGCTAACTCAGTTGAGAATCCTCAACAGAGTGCTAGGCCCTCTTCTTGTTAACAGTAATGACTGTCTTAGGAGACCAACAATGCATTTCCATTCACTCGAATGGGGCAATTTTGAAGAACATGGTAGTCCTCATCCCTGAAAGCCCTGAGAGGTAGGTAGTATTCCATGAAACAACTAACTCAATTCACAACGCTGAAGAAGGTGCTTGACCCTCTTCCTTCTAACATGAATGATTTTCTTACAAGAGCTACAGTGTTTCTCCATTGACTTCAGAGAGGCAATTTTGCACAAAGGTGATGTTCCTGACCCAGGAAAACACTGAGAGGTAGGCAGTATTCCTTCAAACAGCTAGGTCAATTCACAGTGCTAAACAAGTTGCTAGACCCTGTTGCTTCAAACATTAATGACTCTCTCACAAGACATACCAGGAATCTCCCTTTCGCTTGTAAGGGACAGTTTGGAAATGTTGTGTTCCTCACCCATGTAAATGCTGAGAGGTAGGCAGTTTTCCTTTACCCAGCTAACTCAGTCTACAAAGCTGAACAAGGTGGTAGCCCCTTTTCATACTAACATGAATGGTTCTCTCACAAGATTAACAGTGCTTCTTCCAATCCCTTTAAAGGGGTTATTTTGCACATACCTGGTATTGCTCACCCCTGAAAACACTGAGTTGCAGGCACTATTCCTTTCAAGAAGAATATCAATTCACCTTGGAAAACTAGGTGCTTGACCCTCCTGCTGCTAACATTCATACTTGTCTTCCAAGAGATGTAGTGCTGGTTCCACTGACTTGAAAGAAGCAATTTTGCACAAACTTCATGTTCCTCACCCATAAAAACACTGAGAGCGAGGCAGTATTCCCTTGAACAGGTAACTCAATTCACAATGCAGAACAGGGTGCTACACCCTCTTGCTTCTAAAAATAAAGATTGTCCTACAAGTGCTACAGTAAGCCTCCATTCACTTGAATGGGGCTCTTTTGCAGAACATTGATGCTACTCCCCTGAAAACAGTGAGATGTAGGCAGTATTCCTTCAAACAGCTAGGTCAATTCACAGTGCTATACAAGTTGCTAGACCCTGCGCTTGAAACATTAATGACTCCCTTACAAGAACTACCAGGAATCTCCCTTTCGCTTGTAAGGGATAGTTTGGAAATGTTGTGTTCCTCACCCATGAAAACGCTGAGAGGGAAGCAGCATTCCTTTACCCAGCTAACTCAGTTCACAATGCTGAAGAAGGTGGCAGCCCCTTTTGTTTCTCACATGAAAGATTCTCTCACAAGTTCGACAGTGCTTCTTCCAATCCCTTTAAGGGGGTTATTTTGCACATAGCTGGTATTGCTCACCCATGAAAACACTGAGTTGCAGGCACTATTCCTTTCAAGAAGAATATCAATTCACCTTGGAAAACTAGGTGCTTGACCCTCCTGCTGCTAACATTCATACTTCTCCTCCAAGTGATGTAGTGCTGATTCCATTGACTTGAAAGAGGCAATTTTGCACAAACCTCATGTTCCTCACCCATGAAAACACAGAGAGTTAGGCAGTATTCCCTTGAACAGGTAACTCAATTCACAATGCTGAACAGGGTGCTAGACCCTCTTGCTTCTCACATTAATGATTGTCTTACAAGAGCTACAGTAAGCCTCCATTCACTTGAAAGGGGCTCTTTTGCACAACATTGATGTTACTCCCCCTGAAAACCATGAGAGTTAGGCGGTATTCCCTTGAACACGTAATTCACTTCACCATGCTTAACAAGCTGCTTGACCCTCTTGCTTGTAACACTTATGCTTCTCTTACAGGAGAAACAGTGCTTCTTCCTTACATTGAAACAGGGCTACTCTGCACAAAGATAATATTCTTCACATTGTAAAATCCTGAGAGACAGTTAGTATTCCTTTGTAGAGCTCACTCAATTCTCACTTTTAAACAACATTCTAGACCCTCTTGCTGCTGGAATTAATGGTATTCATACATCCTAAACTGTTCTTCTTCCATTCAGTTGAATGCAGCTATTTGGCCCAACGGTGATGTTCCTCACACATGAAAAAACTCAGGGGTAGTCAGTATTCCCTTCAACAGGTAACTCATTTCTCGTAAGGAAACAAGTTGCTAAATATTCCTGCTTCTCACACATTGCATCCTGCCCTGAGCTACAAGGGTTTGTCCATTTAGTGGGAAGCACTTATTTTTCAAGGAGTGAATGGTTCTCCATTGTCAAAGGCTTTCATTTGGCAAGCATTCCTTTCACATGCTAATTCAACTCTCACAGGGAAACACAATGTGCTTGCAACTCCTGCTGCAAACCTTGCCATCTGCTTGCAAGAGACACAGTGCATGTTCCATTCAGTTGAAAGGGCCTATTGGCACAAAGATGGAATTGCTCACACTGTCAAACCCTGACAGATAGGAAGTGTTAATTTTGAATGCTAAATCAATTGAAGCTGCTAAACAAAGTGCTAGAGCATCTTTCTTGTAACCTTTGTGGTTCTCCTACAAGACATACAGTAATCCTTCCCTCCATTGAAAGAGGCAATTTTGCAGCAAAATGATGGTCCTCACACTTCCAAACTGTGAGAGGCAGCTGGTGTTCCTTTTAGAACTTCAGTCCACTCACACTGTTACACAACTTGCTAGACCCTCTTGCTTCTAACCTCAATAAGTTTCTTAGAAGAGCCTCACAACTTCTTCCATTCTCTTCAAAGGGGTGATGTTGCACTACGGTGATATTCCTCATCCCTGAAAACACTGAGTGGTAGGCAGTATTCCTTTAACCAAGTTACTCAATTCTCATCCGAAGACAAGCTGCTTCACCCTCCTGCTTGTAACCATTCATACTTTTCTTACAACATACGCACCGCTGGATCCAGTCACTTGAAAGAGGAGATTTTGCACAAAATTGAAGGTTCACACACATAAAAACACTGAGAGGTCTCAGTATGTCCTTAAACAGCTAACTCAGTTGAGAATCCTCAACAGAGTGCTAGGCCCTCTTCTTGTTAACAGTAATGACTGTCTTAGGAGACCAACAATGCATTTCCATTCACTCGAATGGGGCAATTTTGAAGAACATGGTAGTCCTCATCCCTGAAAGCCCTGAGAGGTAGGTAGTATTCCATGAAACAACTAACTCAATTCACAACGCTGAAGAAGGTGCTTGACCCTCTTCCTTCTAACATGAATGATTTTCTTACAAGAGCTACAGTGTTTCTCCATTGACTTCAGAGAGGCAATTTTGCACAAAGGTGATGTTCCTGACCCAGGAAAACACTGAGAGGTAGGCAGTATTCCTTCAAACAGCTAGGTCAATTCACAGTGCTAAACAAGTTGCTAGACCCTGTTGCTTCAAACATTAATGACTCTCTCACAAGACATACCAGGAATCTCCCTTTCGCTTGTAAGGGATACTTTGGAAATGTTGTGTTCCTCACCCATGTAAATGCTGAGAGGTAGGCAGTTTTCCTTTACCCAGCTAACTCAGTCTACAAAGCTGAACAAGGTGGTAGCTCCTTTTCATACTAACATGAATGGTTCTCTCACAAGATCAACAGTGCTTCTTCCAATCCCTTTAAAGGGGTTATTTTGCACATACCTGGTATTGCTCACCCCTGAAAACACTGAGTTGCAGGCACTATTCCTTTCAAGAAGAATATCAATTCACCTTGGAAAACTAGGTGCTTGACCCTCCTGCTGCTAACATTCATACTTGTCTTCCAAGAGATGTAGTGCTGGTTCCACTGACTTGAAAGAAGCAATTTTGCACAAACTTCATGTTCCTCACCCATAAAAACACTGAGAGCGAGGCAGTATTCCCTTGAACAGGTAACTCAATTCACAATGCAGAACAGGGTGCTACACCCTCTTGCTTCTAAAAATAAAGATTGTCCTACAAGTGCTACAGTAAGCCTCCATTCACTTGAATGGGGCTCTTTTGCAGAACATTGATGCTACTCCCCTGAAAACAGTGAGATGTAGGCAGTATTCCTTCAAACAGCTAGGTCAATTCACAGTGCTATACAAGTTGCTAGACCCTGCGCTTGAAACATTAATGACTCCCTTACAAGAACTACCAGGAATCTCCCTTTCGCTTGTAAGGGATAGTTTGGAAATGTTGTGTTCCTCACCCATGAAAACGCTGAGAGGGAAGCAGCATTCCTTTACCCAGCTAACTCAGTTCACAATGCTGAAGAAGGTGGCAGCCCCTTTTGTTTCTCACATGAATGATTCTCTCACAAGTTCGACAGTGCTTCTTCCAATCCCTTTAAGGGGGTTATTTTGCACATAGCTGGTATTGCTCACCCATGAAAACACTGAGTTGCAGGCACTATTCCTTTCAAGAAGAATATCAGTTCACCTTGGAAAACTAGGTGCTTGACCCTCCTGCTGCTAACATTCATACTTCTCCTCCAAGTGATGTAGTGCTGATTCCATTGACTTGAAAGAGGCAATTTTGCACAAACCTCATGTTCCTCACCCATGAAAACACAGAGAGTTAGGCAGTATTCCCTTGAACAGGTAACTCAATTCACAATGCTGAACAGGGTGCTAGACCCTCTTGCTTCTCACATTAATGATTGTCTTACAAGAGCTACAGTAAGCCTCCATTCACTTGAAAGGGGCTCTTTTGCACAACATTGATGTTACTCCCCCTGAAAACCATGAGAGTTAGGCGGTATTCCCTTGAACACGTAATTCAATTCACCATGCTTAACAAGCTGCTTGACCCTCTTGCTTGTAACACTTATGCTTCTCTTACAGGAGAAACAGTGCTTCTTCCTTACATTGAAACAGGGCTACTCTGCACAAAGATAATATTCTTCACATTGTAAAATCCTGAGAGACAGTTAGTATTCCTTTGTAGAGCTCACTCAATTCTCACTTTTAAACAACATTCTAGACCCTCTTGCTGCTGGAATTAATGGTATTCATACATCCTAAACTGTTCTTCTTCCATTCAGTTGAATGCAGCTATTTGGCCCAACGGTGATGTTCCTCACACATGAAAAAACTCAGGGGTAGTCAGTATTCCCTTCAACAGGTAACTCATTTCTCGTAAGGAAACAAGTTGCTAAATATTCCTGCTTCTCACACATTGCATCCTGCCCTGAGCTACAAGGGTTTGTCCATTTAGTGGGAAGCACCTATTTTTCAAGGAGTGAATGGTTCTCCATTGTCAAAGGCTTTCATTTGGCAAGCATTCCTTTCACATGCTAATTCAACTCTCACAGGGAAACACAATGTGCTTGCAACTCCTGCTGCAAACCTTGCCATCTGCTTGCAAGAGACACAGTGCATGTTCCATTCAGTTGAAAGGGCCTATTGGCACAAAGATGGAATTGCTCACACTGTCAAACCCTGACAGATAGGAAGTGTTAATTTTGAATGCTAAATCAATTGAAGCTGCTAAACAAAGTGCTAGAGCATCTTTCTTGTAACCTTTGTGGTTCTCCTACAAGACATACAGTAATCCTTCCCTCCATTGAAAGAGGCAATTTTGCAGCAAAATGATGGTCCTCACACTTCCAAACTGTGAGAGGCAGCTGGTGTTCCTTTTAGAACTTCAGTCCACTCACACTGTTACACAACTTGCTAGACCCTCTTGCTTCTAACCTCAATAAGTTTCTTAGAAGAGCCTCACAACTTCTTCCATTCTCTTCAAAGGGGTGATGTTGCACTACGGTGATATTCCTCATCCCTGAAAACACTGAGTGGTAGGCAGTATTCCTTTAACCAAGTTACTCAATTCTCATCCGAAGACAAGCTGCTTCACCCTCCTGCTTGTAACCATTCATACTTTTCTTACAACATACGCACCGCTGGATCCAGTCACTTGAAAGAGGAGATTTTGCACAAAATTGAAGGTTCACACACATAAAAACACTGAGAGGTCTCAGTATGTCCTTAAACAGCTAACTCAGTTGAGAATCCTCAACAGAGTGCTAGGCCCTCTTCTTGTTAACAGTAATGACTGTCTTAGGAGACCAACAATGCATTTCCATTCACTCGAATGGGGCAATTTTGAAGAACATGGTAGTCCTCATCCCTGAAAGCCCTGAGAGGTAGGTAGTATTCCATGAAACAACTAACTCAATTCACAACGCTGAAGAAGGTGCTTGACCCTCTTCCTTCTAACATGAATGATTTTCTTACAAGAGCTACAGTGTTTCTCCATTGACTTCAGAGAGGCAATTTTGCACAAAGGTGATGTTCCTGACCCAGGAAAACACTGAGAGGTAGGCAGTATTCCTTCAAACAGCTAGGTCAATTCACAGTGCTAAACAAGTTGCTAGACCCAGTTGCTTCAAACATTAATGACTCTCTCACAAGACATACCAGGAATCTCCCTTTCGCTTGTAAGGGATAGTTTGGAAATGTTGTGTTCCTCACCCATGTAAATGCTGAGAGGTAGGCAGTTTTCCTTTACCCAGCTAACTCAGTCTACAAAGCTGAACAAGGTGGTAGCCCCTTTTCATACTAACATGAATGGTTCTCTCACAAGATCAACAGTGCTTCTTCCAATCCCTTTAAAGGGGTTATTTTGCACATACCTGGTATTGCTCACCCCTGAAAACACTGAGTTGCAGGCACTATTCCTTTCAAGAAGAATATCAATTCACCTTGGAAAACTAGGTGCTTGACCCTCCTGCTGCTAACATTCATACTTGTCTTCCAAGAGATGTAGTGCTGGTTCCACTGACTTGAAAGAAGCAATTTTGCACAAACTTCATGTTCCTCACCCATAAAAACACTGAGAGCGAGGCAGTATTCCCTTGAACAGGTAACTCAATTCACAATGCAGAACAGGGTGCTACACCCTCCTGCTTCTAAAAATAAAGATTGTCCTACAAGTGCTACAGTAAGCCTCCATTGACTTGAATGGGGCTCTTTTGCAGAACATTGATGCTACTCCCCTCAAAACAGTGAGATGTAGGCAGTATTCCTTCAAACAGCTAGGTCAATTCACAGTGCTATACAAGTTGCTAGACCCTGCGCTTGAAACATTAATGACTCCCTTACAAGAACTACCAGGAATCTCCCTTTCGCTTGTAAGGGATAGTTTGGAAATGTTGTGTTCCTCACCCATGAAAACGCTGAGAGGGAAGCAGCATTCCTTTACCCAGCTAACTCAGTTCACAATGCTGAAGAAGGTGGCAGCCCCTTTTGTTTCTCACATGAAAGATTCTCTCACAAGTTCGACAGTGCTTCTTCCAATCCCTTTAAGGGGGTTATTTTGCACATAGCTGGTATTGCTCACCCATGAAAACACTGAGTTGCAGGCACTATTCCTTTCAAGAAGAATATCAATTCACCTTGGAAAACTAGGTGCTTGACCCTCCTGCTGCTAACATTCATACTTCTCCTCCAAGTGATGTAGTGCTGATTCCATTGACTTGAAAGAGGCGATTTTGCACAAACCTCATGTTCCTCACCCATGAAAACACAGAGAGTTAGGCAGTATTCCCTTGAACAGGTAACTCAATTCACAATGCTGAACAGGGTGCTAGACCCTCTTGCTTCTCACATTAATGATTGTCTTACAAGAGCTACAGTAAGCCTCCATTCACTTGAAAGGGGCTCTTTTGCACAACATTGATGTTACTCCCCCTGAAAACCATGAGAGTTAGGCGGTATTCCCTTGAACACGTAATTCAATTCACCATGCTTAACAAGCTGCTTGACCCTCTTGCTTGTAACACTTATGCTTCTCTTACAGGAGAAACAGTGCTTCTTCCTTACATTGAAACAGGGCTACTCTGCACAAAGATAATCTTCTTCACATTGTAAAATCCTGAGAGACAGTTAGTATTCCTTTGTAGAGCTCACTCAATTCTCACTTTTAAACAACATTCTAGACCCTCTTGCTGCTGGAATTAATGGTATTCATACATCCTAAACTGTTCTTCTTCCATTCAGTTGAATGCAGCTATTTGGCCCAACGGTGATGTTCCTCACACATGAAAAAACTCAGGGGTAGTCAGTATTCCCTTCAACAGGTAACTCATTTCTCGTAAGGAAACAAGTTGCTAAATATTCCTGCTTCTCACACATTGCATCCTGCCCTGAGCTACAAGGGTTTGTCCATTTAGTGGGAAGCACTTATTTTTCAAGGAGTGAATGGTTCTCCATTGTCAAAGGCTTTCATTTGGCAAGCATTCCTTTCACATGCTAATTCAACTCTCACAGGGAAACACAATGTGCTTGCAACTCCTGCTGCAAACCTTGCCATCTGCTTGCAAGAGACACAGTGCATGTTCCATTCAGTTGAAAGGGCCTATTGGCACAAAGATGGAATTGCTCACACTGTCAAACCCTGACAGATAGGAAGTGTTAATTTTGAATGCTAAATCAATTGAAGCTGCTAAACAAAGTGCTAGAGCATCTTTCTTGTAACCTTTGTGGTTCTCCTACAAGACATACAGTAATCCTTCCCTCCATTGAAAGAGGCAATTTTGCAGCAAAATGATGGTCCTCACACTTCCAAACTGTGAGAGGCAGCTGGTGTTCCTTTTAGAACTTCAGTCCACTCACACTGTTACACAACTTGCTAGACCCTCTTGCTTCTAACCTCAATAAGTTTCTTAGAAGAGCCTCACAACTTCTTCCATTCTCTTCAAAGGGGTGATGTTGCACTACGGTGATATTCCTCATCCCTGAAAACACTGAGTGGTAGGCAGTATTCCTTTAACCAAGTTACTCAATTCTCATCCGAAGACAAGCTGCTTCACCCTCCTGCTTGTAACCATTCATACTTTTCTTACAACATACGCACCGCTGGATCCAGTCACTTGAAAGAGGAGATTTTGCACAAAATTGAAGGTTCACACACATAAAAACACTGAGAGGTCTCAGTATGTCCTTAAACAGCTAACTCAGTTGAGAATCCTCAACAGAGTGCTAGGCCCTCTTCTTGTTAACAGTAATGACTGTCTTAGGAGACCAACAATGCATTTCCATTCACTCGAATGGGGCAATTTTGAAGAACATGGTAGTCCTCATCCCTGAAAGCCCTGAGAGGTAGGTAGTATTCCATGAAACAACTAACTCAATTCACAACGCTGAAGAAGGTGCTTGACCCTCTTCCTTCTAACATGAATGATTTTCTTACAAGAGCTACAGTGTTTCTCCATTGACTTCAGAGAGGCAATTTTGCACAAAGGTGATGTTCCTGAACCAGGAAAACACTGAGAGGTAGGCAGTATTCCTTCAAACAGCTAGGTCAATTCACAGTGCTAAACAAGTTGCTAGACCCAGTTGCTTCAAACATTAATGACTCTCTCACAAGACATACCAGGAATCTCCCTTTCGCTTGTAAGGGATAGTTTGGAAATGTTGTGTTCCTCACCCATGTAAATGCTGAGAGGTAGGCAGTTTTCCTTTACCCAGCTAACTCAGTCTACAAAGCTGAACAAGGTGGTAGCCCCTTTTCATACTAACATGAATGGTTCTCTCACAAGATCAACAGTGCTTCTTCCAATCCCTTTAAAGGGGTTATTTTGCACATACCTGGTATTGCTCACCCCTGAAAACACTGAGTTGCAGGCACTATTCCTTTCAAGAAGAATATCAATTCACCTTGGAAAACTAGGTGCTTGACCCTCCTGCTGCTAACATTCATACTTGTCTTCCAAGAGATGTAGTGCTGGTTCCACTGACTTGAAAGAAGCAATTTTGCACAAACTTCATGTTCCTCACCCATAAAAACACTGAGAGCGAGGCAGTATTCCCTTGAACAGGTAACTCAATTCACAATGCAGAACAGGGTGCTACACCCTCCTGCTTCTAAAAATAAAGATTGTCCTACAAGTGCTACAGTAAGCCTCCATTGACTTGAATGGGGCTCTTTTGCAGAACATTGATGCTACTCCCCTCAAAACAGTGAGATGTAGGCAGTATTCCTTCAAACAGCTAGGTCAATTCACAGTGCTATACAAGTTGCTAGACCCTGCGCTTGAAACATTAATGACTCCCTTACAAGAACTACCAGGAATCTCCCTTTCGCTTGTAAGGGATAGTTTGGAAATGTTGTGTTCCTCACCCATGAAAACGCTGAGAGGGAAGCAGCATTCCTTTACCCAGCTAACTCAGTTCACAATGCTGAAGAAGGTGGCAGCCCCTTTTGTTTCTCACATGAAAGATTCTCTCACAAGTTCGACAGTGCTTCTTCCAATCCCTTTAAGGGGGTTATTTTGCACATAGCTGGTATTGCTCACCCATGAAAACACTGAGTTGCAGGCACTATTCCTTTCAAGAAGAATATCAATTCACCTTGGAAAACTAGGTGCTTGACCCTCCTGCTGCTAACATTCATACTTCTCCTCCAAGTGATGTAGTGCTGATTCCATTGACTTGAAAGAGGCGATTTTGCACAAACCTCGTGTTCCTCACCCATGAAAACACAGAGAGTTAGGCAGTATTCCCTTGAACAGGTAACTCAATTCACAATGCTGAACAGGGTGCTAGACCCTCTTGCTTCTCACATTAATGATTGTCTTACAAGAGCTACAGTAAGCCTCCATTCACTTGAAAGGGGCTCTTTTGCACAACATTGATGTTACTCCCCCTGAAAACCATGAGAGTTAGGCGGTATTCCCTTGAACACGTAATTCAATTCACCATGCTTAACAAGCTGCTTGACCCTCTTGCTTGTAACACTTATGCTTCTCTTACAGGAGAAACAGTGCTTCTTCCTTACATTGAAACAGGGCTACTCTGCACAAAGATAATCTTCTTCACATTGTAAAATCCTGAGAGACAGTTAGTATTCCTTTGTAGAGCTCACTCAATTCTCACTTTTAAACAACATTCTAGACCCTCTTGCTGCTGGAATTAATGGTATTCATACATCCTAAACTGTTCTTCTTCCATTCAGTTGAATGCAGCTATTTGGCCCAACGGTGATGTTCCTCACACATGAAAAAACTCAGGGGTAGTCAGTATTCCCTTCAACAGGTAACTCATTTCTCGTAAGGAAACAAGTTGCTAAATATTCCTGCTTCTCACACATTGCATCCTGCCCTGAGCTACAAGGGTTTGTCCATTTAGTGGGAAGCACTTATTTTTCAAGGAGTGAATGGTTCTCCATTGTCAAAGGCTTTCATTTGGCAAGCATTCCTTTCACATGCTAATTCAACTCTCACAGGGAAACACAATGTGCTTGCAACTCCTGCTGCAAACCTTGCCATCTGCTTGCAAGAGACACAGTGCATGTTCCATTCAGTTGAAAGGGCCTATTGGCACAAAGATGGAATTGCTCACACTGTCAAACCCTGACAGATAGGAAGTGTTAATTTTGAATGCTAAATCAATTGAAGCTGCTAAACAAAGTGCTAGAGCATCTTTCTTGTAACCTTTGTGGTTCTCCTACAAGACATACAGTAATCCTTCCCTCCATTGAAAGAGGCAATTTTGCAGCAAAATGATGGTCCTCACACTTCCAAACTGTGAGAGGCAGCTGGTGTTCCTTTTAGAACTTCAGTCCACTCACACTGTTACACAACTTGCTAGACCCTCTTGCTTCTAACCTCAATAAGTTTCTTAGAAGAGCCTCACAACTTCTTCCATTCTCTTCAAAGGGGTGATGTTGCACTACGGTGATATTCCTCATCCCTGAAAACACTGAGTGGTAGGCAGTATTCCTTTAACCAAGTTACTCAATTCTCATCCGAAGACAAGCTGCTTCACCCTCCTGCTTGTAACCATTCATACTTTTCTTACAACATACGCACCGCTGGATCCAGTCACTTGAAAGAGGAGATTTTGCACAAAATTGAAGGTTCACACACATAAAAACACTGAGAGGTCTCAGTATGTCCTTAAACAGCTAACTCAGTTGAGAATCCTCAACAGAGTGCTAGGCCCTCTTCTTGTTAACAGTAATGACTGTCTTAGGAGACCAACAATGCATTTCCATTCACTCGAATGGGGCAATTTTGAAGAACATGGTAGTCCTCATCCCTGAAAGCCCTGAGAGGTAGGTAGTATTCCATGAAACAACTAACTCAATTCACAACGCTGAAGAAGGTGCTTGACCCTCTTCCTTCTAACATGAATGATTTTCTTACAAGAGCTACAGTGTTTCTCCATTGACTTCAGAGAGGCAATTTTGCACAAAGGTGATGTTCCTGAACCAGGAAAACACTGAGAGGTAGGCAGTATTCCTTCAAACAGCTAGGTCAATTCACAGTGCTAAACAAGTTGCTAGACCCAGTTGCTTCAAACATTAATGACTCTCTCACAAGACATACCAGGAATCTCCCTTTCGCTTGTAAGGGATAGTTTGGAAATGTTGTGTTCCTCACCCATGTAAATGCTGAGAGGTAGGCAGTTTTCCTTTACCCAGCTAACTCAGTCTACAAAGCTGAACAAGGTGGTAGCCCCTTTTCATACTAACATGAATGGTTCTCTCACAAGATCAACAGTGCTTCTTCCAATCCCTTTAAAGGGGTTATTTTGCACATACCTGGTATTGCTCACCCCTGAAAACACTGAGTTGCAGGCACTATTCCTTTCAAGAAGAATATCAATTCACCTTGGAAAACTAGGTGCTTGACCCTCCTGCTGCTAACATTCATACTTGTCTTCCAAGAGATGTAGTGCTGGTTCCACTGACTTGAAAGAAGCAATTTTGCACAAACTTCATGTTCCTCACCCATAAAAACACTGAGAGCGAGGCAGTATTCCCTTGAACAGGTAACTCAATTCACAATGCAGAACAGGGTGCTACACCCTCCTGCTTCTAAAAATAAAGATTGTCCTACAAGTGCTACAGTAAGCCTCCATTGACTTGAATGGGGCTCTTTTGCAGAACATTGATGCTACTCCCCTCAAAACAGTGAGATGTAGGCAGTATTCCTTCAAACAGCTAGGTCAATTCACAGTGCTATACAAGTTGCTAGACCCTGCGCTTGAAACATTAATGACTCCCTTACAAGAACTACCAGGAATCTCCCTTTCGCTTGTAAGGGATAGTTTGGAAATGTTGTGTTCCTCACCCATGAAAACGCTGAGAGGGAAGCAGCATTCCTTTACCCAGCTAACTCAGTTCACAATGCTGAAGAAGGTGGCAGCCCCTTTTGTTTCTCACATGAAAGATTCTCTCACAAGTTCGACAGTGCTTCTTCCAATCCCTTTAAGGGGGTTATTTTGCACATAGCTGGTATTGCTCACCCATGAAAACACTGAGTTGCAGGCACTATTCCTTTCAAGAAGAATATCAATTCACCTTGGAAAACTAGGTGCTTGACCCTCCTGCTGCTAACATTCATACTTCTCCTCCAAGTGATGTAGTGCTGATTCCATTGACTTGAAAGAGGCGATTTTGCACAAACCTCATGTTCCTCACCCATGAAAACACAGAGAGTTAGGCAGTATTCCCTTGAACAGGTAACTCAATTCACAATGCTGAACAGGGTGCTAGACCCTCTTGCTTCTCACATTAATGATTGTCTTACAAGAGCTACAGTAAGCCTCCATTCACTTGAAAGGGGCTCTTTTGCACAACATTGATGTTACTCCCCCTGAAAACCATGAGAGTTAGGCGGTATTCCCTTGAACACGTAATTCAATTCACCATGCTTAACAAGCTGCTTGACCCTCTTGCTTGTAACACTTATGCTTCTCTTACAGGAGAAACAGTGCTTCTTCCTTACATTGAAACAGGGCTACTCTGCACAAAGATAATCTTCTTCACATTGTAAAATCCTGAGAGACAGTTAGTATTCCTTTGTAGAGCTCACTCAATTCTCACTTTTAAACAACATTCTAGACCCTCTTGCTGCTGGAATTAATGGTATTCATACATCCTAAACTGTTCTTCTTCCATTCAGTTGAATGCAGCTATTTGGCCCAACGGTGATGTTCCTCACACATGAAAAAACTCAGGGGTAGTCAGTATTCCCTTCAACAGGTAACTCATTTCTCGTAAGGAAACAAGTTGCTAAATATTCCTGCTTCTCACACATTGCATCCTGCCCTGAGCTACAAGGGTTTGTCCATTTAGTGGGAAGCACTTATTTTTCAAGGAGTGAATGGTTCTCCATTGTCAAAGGCTTTCATTTGGCAAGCATTCCTTTCACATGCTAATTCAACTCTCACAGGGAAACACAATGTGCTTGCAACTCCTGCTGCAAACCTTGCCATCTGCTTGCAAGAGACACAGTGCATGTTCCATTCAGTTGAAAGGGCCTATTGGCACAAAGATGGAATTGCTCACACTGTCAAACCCTGACAGATAGGAAGTGTTAATTTTGAATGCTAAATCAATTGAAGCTGCTAAACAAAGTGCTAGAGCATCTTTCTTGTAACCTTTGTGGTTCTCCTACAAGACATACAGTAATCCTTCCCTCCATTGAAAGAGGCAATTTTGCAGCAAAATGATGGTCCTCACACTTCCAAACTGTGAGAGGCAGCTGGTGTTCCTTTTAGAACTTCAGTCCACTCACACTGTTACACAACTTGCTAGACCCTCTTGCTTCTAACCTCAATAAGTTTCTTAGAAGAGCCTCACAACTTCTTCCATTCTCTTCAAAGGGGTGATGTTGCACTACGGTGATATTCCTCATCCCTGAAAACACTGAGTGGTAGGCAGTATTCCTTTAACCAAGTTACTCAATTCTCATCCGAAGACAAGCTGCTTCACCCTCCTGCTTGTAACCATTCATACTTTTCTTACAACATACGCACCGCTGGATCCAGTCACTTGAAAGAGGAGATTTTGCACAAAATTGAAGGTTCACACACATAAAAACACTGAGAGGTCTCAGTATGTCCTTAAACAGCTAACTCAGTTGAGAATCCTCAACAGAGTGCTAGGCCCTCTTCTTGTTAACAGTAATGACTGTCTTAGGAGACCAACAATGCATTTCCATTCACTCGAATGGGGCAATTTTGAAGAACATGGTAGTCCTCATCCCTGAAAGCCCTGAGAGGTAGGTAGTATTCCATGAAACAACTAACTCAATTCACAACGCTGAAGAAGGTGCTTGACCCTCTTCCTTCTAACATGAATGATTTTCTTACAAGAGCTACAGTGTTTCTCCATTGACTTCAGAGAGGCAATTTTGCACAAAGGTGATGTTCCTGAACCAGGAAAACACTGAGAGGTAGGCAGTATTCCTTCAAACAGCTAGGTCAATTCACAGTGCTAAACAAGTTGCTAGACCCAGTTGCTTCAAACATTAATGACTCTCTCACAAGACATACCAGGAATCTCCCTTTCGCTTGTAAGGGATAGTTTGGAAATGTTGTGTTCCTCACCCATGTAAATGCTGAGAGGTAGGCAGTTTTCCTTTACCCAGCTAACTCAGTCTACAAAGCTGAACAAGGTGGTAGCCCCTTTTCATACTAACATGAATGGTTCTCTCACAAGATCAACAGTGCTTCTTCCAATCCCTTTAAAGGGGTTATTTTGCACATACCTGGTATTGCTCACCCCTGAAAACACTGAGTTGCAGGCACTATTCCTTTCAAGAAGAATATCAATTCACCTTGGAAAACTAGGTGCTTGACCCTCCTGCTGCTAACATTCATACTTGTCTTCCAAGAGATGTAGTGCTGGTTCCACTGACTTGAAAGAAGCAATTTTGCACAAACTTCATGTTCCTCACCCATAAAAACACTGAGAGCGAGGCAGTATTCCCTTGAACAGGTAACTCAATTCACAATGCAGAACAGGGTGCTACACCCTCCTGCTTCTAAAAATAAAGATTGTCCTACAAGTGCTACAGTAAGCCTCCATTGACTTGAATGGGGCTCTTTTGCAGAACATTGATGCTACTCCCCTCAAAACAGTGAGATGTAGGCAGTATTCCTTCAAACAGCTAGGTCAATTCACAGTGCTATACAAGTTGCTAGACCCTGCGCTTGAAACATTAATGACTCCCTTACAAGAACTACCAGGAATCTCCCTTTCGCTTGTAAGGGATAGTTTGGAAATGTTGTGTTCCTCACCCATGAAAACGCTGAGAGGGAAGCAGCATTCCTTTACCCAGCTAACTCAGTTCACAATGCTGAAGAAGGTGGCAGCCCCTTTTGTTTCTCACATGAAAGATTCTCTCACAAGTTCGACAGTGCTTCTTCCAATCCCTTTAAGGGGGTTATTTTGCACATAGCTGGTATTGCTCACCCATGAAAACACTGAGTTGCAGGCACTATTCCTTTCAAGAAGAATATCAATTCACCTTGGAAAACTAGGTGCTTGACCCTCCTGCTGCTAACATTCATACTTCTCCTCCAAGTGATGTAGTGCTGATTCCATTGACTTGAAAGAGGCGATTTTGCACAAACCTCATGTTCCTCACCCATGAAAACACAGAGAGTTAGGCAGTATTCCCTTGAACAGGTAACTCAATTCACAATGCTGAACAGGGTGCTAGACCCTCTTGCTTCTCACATTAATGATTGTCTTACAAGAGCTACAGTAAGCCTCCATTCACTTGAAAGGGGCTCTTTTGCACAACATTGATGTTACTCCCCCTGAAAACCGTGAGAGTTAGGCGGTATTCCCTTGAACACGTAATTCAATTCACCATGCTTAACAAGCTGCTTGACCCTCTTGCTTGTAACACTTATGCTTCTCTTACAGGAGAAACAGTGCTTCTTCCTTACATTGAAACAGGGCTACTCTGCACAAAGATAATCTTCTTCACATTGTAAAATCCTGAGAGACAGTTAGTATTCCTTTGTAGAGCTCACTCAATTCTCACTTTTAAACAACATTCTAGACCCTCTTGCTGCTGGAATTAATGGTATTCATACATCCTAAACTGTTCTTCTTCCATTCAGTTGAATGCAGCTATTTGGCCCAACGGTGATGTTCCTCACACATGAAAAAACTCAGGGGTAGTCAGTATTCCCTTCAACAGGTAACTCATTTCTCGTAAGGAAACAAGTTGCTAAATATTCCTGCTTCTCACACATTGCATCCTGCCCTGAGCTACAAGGGTTTGTCCATTTAGTGGGAAGCACTTATTTTTCAAGGAGTGAATGGTTCTCCATTGTCAAAGGCTTTCATTTGGCAAGCATTCCTTTCTCATGCTAATTCAACTCTCACAGGGAAACACAATGTGCTTGCAACTCCTGCTGCAAACCTTGCCATCTGCTTGCAAGAGACACAGTGCATGTTCCATTCAGTTGAAAGGGCCTATTGGCACAAAGATGGAATTGCTCACACTGTCAAACCCTGACAGATAGGAAGTGTTAATTTTGAATGCTAAATCAATTGAAGCTGCTAAACAAAGTGCTAGAGCATCTTTCTTGTAACCTTTGTGGTTCTCCTACAAGACATACAGTAATCCTTCCCTCCATTGAAAGAGGCAATTTTGCAGCAAAATGATGGTCCTCACACTTCCAAACTGTGAGAGGCAGCTGGTGTTCCTTTTAGAACTTCAGTCCACTCACACTGTTACACAACTTGCTAGACCCTCTTGCTTCTAACCTCAATAAGTTTCTTAGAAGAGCCTCACAACTTCTTCCATTCTCTTCAAAGGGGTGATGTTGCACTACGGTGATATTCCTCATCCCTGAAAACACTGAGTGGTAGGCAGTATTCCTTTAACCAAGTTACTCAATTCTCATCCGAAGACAAGCTGCTTCACCCTCCTGCTTGTAACCATTCATACTTTTCTTACAACATACGCACCGCTGGATCCAGTCACTTGAAAGAGGAGATTTTGCACAAAATTGAAGGTTCACACACATAAAAACACTGAGAGGTCTCAGTATGTCCTTAAACAGCTAACTCAGTTGAGAATCCTCAACAGAGTGCTAGGCCCTCTTCTTGTTAACAGTAATGACTGTCTTAGGAGACCAACAATGCATTTCCATTCACTCGAATGGGGCAATTTTGAAGAACATGGTAGTCCTCATCCCTGAAAGCCCTGAGAGGTAGGTAGTATTCCATGAAACAACTAACTCAATTCACAACGCTGAAGAAGGTGCTTGACCCTCTTCCTTCTAACATGAATGATTTTCTTACAAGAGCTACAGTGTTTCTCCATTGACTTCAGAGAGGCAATTTTGCACAAAGGTGATGTTCCTGAACCAGGAAAACACTGAGAGGTAGGCAGTATTCCTTCAAACAGCTAGGTCAATTCACAGTGCTAAACAAGTTGCTAGACCCAGTTGCTTCAAACATTAATGACTCTCTCACAAGACATACCAGGAATCTCCCTTTCGCTTGTAAGGGATAGTTTGGAAATGTTGTGTTCCTCACCCATGTAAATGCTGAGAGGTAGGCAGTTTTCCTTTACCCAGCTAACTCAGTCTACAAAGCTGAACAAGGTGGTAGCCCCTTTTCATACTAACATGAATGGTTCTCTCACAAGATCAACAGTGCTTCTTCCAATCCCTTTAAAGGGGTTATTTTGCACATACCTGGTATTGCTCACCCCTGAAAACACTGAGTTGCAGGCACTATTCCTTTCAAGAAGAATATCAATTCACCTTGGAAAACTAGGTGCTTGACCCTCCTGCTGCTAACATTCATACTTGTCTTCCAAGAGATGTAGTGCTGGTTCCACTGACTTGAAAGAAGCAATTTTGCACAAACTTCATGTTCCTCACCCATAAAAACACTGAGAGCGAGGCAGTATTCCCTTGAACAGGTAACTCAATTCACAATGCAGAACAGGGTGCTACACCCTCCTGCTTCTAAAAATAAAGATTGTCCTACAAGTGCTACAGTAAGCCTCCATTCACTTGAATGGGGCTCTTTTGCAGAACATTGATGCTAATCCCCTCAAAACAGTGAGATGTAGGCAGTATTCCTTCAAACAGCTAGGTCAATTCACAGTGCTATACAAGTTGCTAGACCCTGCGCTTGAAACATTAATGACTCCCTTACAAGAACTACCAGGAATCTCCCTTTCGCTTGTAAGGGATAGTTTGGAAATGTTGTGTTCCTCACCCATGAAAACGCTGAGAGGGAAGCAGCATTCCTTTACCCAGCTAACTCAGTTCACAATGCTGAAGAAGGTGGCAGCCCCTTTTGTTTCTCACATGAAAGATTCTCTCACAAGTTCGACAGTGCTTCTTCCAATCCCTTTAAGGGGGTTATTTTGCACATAGCTGGTATTGCTCACCCATGAAAACACTGAGTTGCAGGCACTATTCCTTTCAAGAAGAATATCAGTTCACCTTGGAAAACTAGGTGCTTGACCCTCCTGCTGCTAACATTCATACTTCTCCTCCAAGTGATGTAGTGCTGATTCCATTGACTTGAAAGAGGCGATTTTGCACAAACCTCATGTTCCTCACCCATGAAAACACAGAGAGTTAGGCAGTATTCCCTTGAACAGGTAACTCAATTCACAATGCTGAACAGGGTGCTAGACCCTCTTGCTTCTCACATTAATGATTGTCTTACAAGAGCTACAGTAAGCCTCCATTCACTTGAAAGGGGCTCTTTTGCACAACATTGATGTTACTCCCCCTGAAAACCGTGAGAGTTAGGCATTATTCCCTTGAACACGTAATTCAATTCACCATGCTTAACAAGCTGCTTGACCCTCTTGCTTGTAACACTTATGCTTCTCTTACAGGAGAAACAGTGCTTCTTCCTTACATTGAAACAGGGCTACTCTGCACAAAGATAATCTTCTTCACATTGTAAAATCCTGAGAGACAGTTAGTATTCCTTTGTAGAGCTCACTCAATTCTCACTTTTAAACAACATTCTAGACCCTCTTGCTGCTGGAATTAATGGTATTCATACATCCTAAACTGTTCTTCTTCCATTCAGTTGAATGCAGCTATTTGGCCCAACGGTGATGTTCCTCACACATGAAAAAACTCAGGGGTAGTCAGTATTCCCTTCAACAGGTAACTCATTTCTCGTAAGGAAACAAGTTGCTAAATATTCCTGCTTCTCACACATTGCATCCTGCCCTGAGCTACAAGGGTTTGTCCATTTAGTGGGAAGCACTTATTTTTCAAGGAGTGAATGGTTCTCCATTGTCAAAGGCTTTCATTTGGCAAGCATTCCTTTCACATGCTAATTCAACTCTCACAGGGAAACACAATGTGCTTGCAACTCCTGCTGCAAACCTTGCCATCTGCTTGCAAGAGACACAGTGCATGTTCCATTCAGTTGAAAGGGCCTATTGGCACAAAGATGGAATTGCTCACACTGTCAAACCCTGACAGATAGGAAGTGTTAATTTTGAATGCTAAATCAATTGAAGCTGCTAAACAAAGTGCTAGAGCATCTTTCTTGTAACCTTTGTGGTTCTCCTACAAGACATACAGTAATCCTTCCCTCCATTGAAAGAGGCAATTTTGCAGCAAAATGATGGTCCTCACACTTCCAAACTGTGAGAGGCAGCTGGTGTTCCTTTTAGAACTTCAGTCCACTCACACTGTTACACAACTTGCTAGACCCTCTTGCTTCTAACCTCAATAAGTTTCTTAGAAGAGCCTCACAACTTCTTCCATTCTCTTCAAAGGGGTGATGTTGCACTAAGGTGATATTCCTCATCCCTGAAAACACTGAGTGGTAGGCAGTATTCCTTTAACCAAGTTACTCAATTCTCATCCGAAGACAAGCTGCTTCACCCTCCTGCTTGTAACCATTCATACTTTTCTTACAACATACGCACCGCTGGATCCAGTCACTTGAAAGAGGAGATTTTGCACAAAATTGAAGGTTCACACACATAAAAACACTGAGAGGTCTCAGTATGTCCTTAAACAGCTAACTCAGTTGAGAATCCTCAACAGAGTGCTAGGCCCTCTTCTTGTTAACAGTAATGACTGTCTTAGGAGACCAACAATGCATTTCCATTCACTCGAATGGGGCAATTTTGAAGAACATGGTAGTCCTCATCCCTGAAAGCCCTGAGAGGTAGGTAGTATTCCATGAAACAACTAACTCAATTCACAACGCTGAAGAAGGTGCTTGACCCTCTTCCTTCTAACATGAATGATTTTCTTACAAGAGCTACAGTGTTTCTCCATTGACTTCAGAGAGGCAATTTTGCACAAAGGTGATGTTCCTGACCCAGGAAAACACTGAGAGGTAGGCAGTATTCCTTCAAACAGCTAGGTCAATTCACAGTGCTAAACAAGTTGCTAGACCCTGTTGCTTCAAACATTAATGACTCTCTCACAAGACATACCAGGAATCTCCCTTTCGCTTGTAAGGGATACTTTGGAAATGATGTGTTCCTCACCCATGTAAATGCTGAGAGGTAGGCAGTTTTCCTTTACCCAGCTAACTCAGTCTACAAAGCTGAACAAGGTGGTAGCCCCTTTTCATACTAACATGAATGGTTCTCTCACAAGATCAACAGTGCTTCTTCCAATCCCTTTAAAGGGGTTATTTTGCACATACCTGGTATTTCTCACCCGTGAAAACACTGAGTTGCAGGCACTATTCCTTTCAAGAAGAATATCAATTCACCTTGGAAAACTAGGTGCTTGACCCTCCTGCTGCTAACATTCATACTTGTCTTCCAAGAGATGTAGTGCTGGTTCCACTGACTTGAAAGAAGCAATTTTGCACAAACTTCATGTTCCTCACCCATAAAAACACTGAGAGCGAGGCAGTATTCCCTTGAACAGGTAACTCAATTCACAATGCAGAACAGGGTGCTACACCCTCTTGCTTCTAAAAATAAAGATTGTCCTACAAGTGCTACAGTAAGCCTCCATTCACTTGAATGGGGCTCTTTTGCAGAACATTGATGCTACTCCCCTGAAAACAGTGAGATGTAGGCAGTATTCCTTCAAACAGCTAGGTCAATTCACAGTGCTATACAAGTTGCTAGACCCTGCACTTGAAACATTAATGACTCCCTTACAAGAACTACCAGGAATCTCCCTTTCGCTTGTAAGGGATAGTTTGGAAATGTTGTGTTCCTCACCCATGAAAACGCTGAGAGGGAAGCAGCATTCCTTTACCCAGCTAACTCAGTTCACAATGCTGAAGAAGGTGGCAGCCCCTTTTGTTTCTCACATGAATGATTCTCTCACAAGTTCGACAGTGCTTCTTCCAATCCCTTTAAGGGGGTTATTTTGCACATAGCTGGTATTGCTCACCCATGAAAACACTGAGTTGCAGGCACTATTCCTTTCAAGAAGAATATCAGTTCACCTTGGAAAACTAGGTGCTTGACCCTCCTGCTGCTAACATTCATACTTCTCCTCCAAGTGATGTAGTGCTGATTCCATTGACTTGAAAGAGGCAATTTTGCACAAACCTCATGTTCCTCACCCATGAAAACACAGAGAGTTAGGCAGTATTCCCTTGAACAGGTAACTCAATTCACAATGCTGAACAGGGTGCTAGACCCTCTTGCTTCTCACATTAATGATTGTCTTACAAGAGCTACAGTAAGCCTCCATTCACTTGAAAGGGGCTCTTTTGCACAACATTGATGTTACTCCCCCTGAAAACCGTGAGAGTTAGGCGGTATTCCCTTGAACACGTAATTCAATTCACCATGCTTAACAAGCTGCTTGACCCTCTTGCTTGTAACACTTATGCTTCTCTTACAGGAGAAACAGTGCTTCTTCCTTACATTGAAACAGGGCTACTCTGCACAAAGATAATATTCTTCACATTGTAAAATCCTGAGAGACAGTTAGTATTCCTTTGTAGAGCTCACTCAATTCTCACTTTTAAACAACATTCTAGACCCTCTTGCTGCTGGAATTAATGGTATTCATACATCCTAAACTGTTCTTCTTCCATTCAGTTGAATGCAGCTATTTGGCCCAACGGTGATGTTCCTCACACATGAAAAAACTCAGGGGTAGTCAGTATTCCCTTCAACAGGTAACTCATTTCTCGTAAGGAAACAAGTTGCTAAATATTCCTGCTTCTCACACATTGCATCCTGCCCTGAGCTACAAGGGTTTGTCCATTTAGTGGGAAGCACTTATTTTTCAAGGAGTGAATGGTTCTCCATTGTCAAAGGCTTTCATTTGGCAAGCATTCCTTTCACATGCTAATTCAACTCTCACAGGGAAACACAATGTGCTTGCAACTCCTGCTGCAAACCTTGCCATCTGCTTGCAAGAGACACAGTGCATGTTCCATTCAGTTGAAAGGGCCTATTGGCACAAAGATGGAATTGCTCACACTGTCAAACCCTGACAGATAGGAAGTGTTAATTTTGAATGCTAAATCAATTGAAGCTGCTAAACAAAGTGCTAGAGCATCTTTCTTGTAACCTTTGTGGTTCTCCTACAAGACATACAGTAATCCTTCCCTCCATTGAAAGAGGCAATTTTGCAGCAAAATGATGGTCCTCACACTTCCAAACTGTGAGAGGCAGCTGGTGTTCCTTTTAGAACTTCAGTCCACTCACACTGTTACACAACTTGCTAGACCCTCTTGCTTCTAACCTCAATAAGTTTCTTAGAAGAGCCTCACAACTTCTTCCATTCTCTTCAAAGGGGTGATGTTGCACTAAGGTGATATTCCTCATCCCTGAAAACACTGAGTGGTAGGCAGTATTCCTTTAACCAAGTTACTCAATTCTCATCCGAAGACAAGCTGCTTCACCCTCCTGCTTGTAACCATTCATACTTTTCTTACAACATACGCACCGCTGGATCCAGTCACTTGAAAGAGGAGATTTTGCACAAAATTGAAGGTTCACACACATAAAAACACTGAGAGGTCTCAGTATGTCCTTAAACAGCTAACTCAGTTGAGAATCCTCAACAGAGTGCTAGGCCCTCTTCTTGTTAACAGTAATGACTGTCTTAGGAGACCAACAATGCATTTCCATTCACTCGAATGGGGCAATTTTGAAGAACATGGTAGTCCTCATCCCTGAAAGCCCTGAGAGGTAGGTAGTATTCCATGAAACAACTAACTCAATTCACAACGCTGAAGAAGGTGCTTGACCCTCTTCCTTCTAACATGAATGATTTTCTTACAAGAGCTACAGTGTTTCTCCATTGACTTCAGAGAGGCAATTTTGCACAAAGGTGATGTTCCTGACCCAGGAAAACACTGAGAGGTAGGCAGTATTCCTTCAAACAGCTAGGTCAATTCACAGTGCTAAACAAGTTGCTAGACCCTGTTGCTTCAAACATTAATGACTCTCTCACAAGACATGCCAGGAATCTCCCTTTCGCTTGTAAGGGATACTTTGGAAATGTTGTGTTCCTCACCCATGTAAATGCTGAGAGGTAGGCAGTTTTCCTTTACCCAGCTAACTCAGTCTACAAAGCTGAACAAGGTGGTAGCCCCTTTTCATACTAACATGAATGGTTCTCTCACAAGATCAACAGTGCTTCTTCCAATCCCTTTAAAGGGGTTATTTTGCACATACCTGGTATTGCTCACCCCTGAAAACACTGAGTTGCATGCACTATTCCTTTCAAGAAGAATATCAATTCACCTTGGAAAACTAGGTGCTTGACCCTCCTGCTGCTAACATTCATACTTGTCTTCCAAGAGATGTAGTGCTGGTTCCACTGACTTGAAAGAAGCAATTTTGCACAAACTTCATGTTCCTCACCCATAA
Source organism: Castor canadensis (assembly GCF_047511655.1). NCBI lineage: Eukaryota > Metazoa > Chordata > Mammalia > Rodentia > Castoridae > Castor > Castor canadensis. Next base: position 65,708,786 of record NC_133396.1, on the reverse strand, counting down.
AAACACTGAGAGCGAGGCAGTATTCCCTTGAACAGGTAACTCAATTCACAATGCAGAACAGGGTGCTACACCCTCTTGCTTCTAAAAATAAAGATTGTCCTACAAGTGCTACAGTAAGCCTCCATTCACTTGAATGGGGCTCTTTTGCAGAACATTGATGCTACTCCCCTGAAAACAGTGAGATGTAGGCAGTATTCCTTCAAACAGCTAGGTCAATTCACAGTGCTATACAAGTTGCTAGACCCTGCGCTTGAAACATTAATGACTCCCTTACAAGAACTACCAGGAATCTCCCTTTCGCTTGTAAGGGATAGTTTGGAAATGTTGTGTTCCTCACCCATGAAAACGCTGAGAGGGAAGCAGCATTCCTTTACCCAGCTAACTCAGTTCACAATGCTGAAGAAGGTGGCAGCCCCTTTTGTTTCTCACATGAATGATTCTCTCACAAGTTCGACAGTGCTTCTTCCAATCCCTTTAAGGGGGTTATTTTGCACATAGCTGGTATTGCTCACCCATGAAAACACTGAGTTGCAGGCACTAGTCCTTTCAAGAAGAATATCAGTTCACCTTGGAAAACTAGGTGCTTGACCCTCCTGCTGCTAACATTCATACTTCTCCTCCAAGTGATGTAGTGCTGATTCCATTGACTTGAAAGAGGCAATTTTGCACAAACCTCATGTTCCTCACCCATGAAAACACAGAGAGTTAGGCAGTATTCCCTTGAACAGGTAACTCAATTCACAATGCTGAACAGGGTGCTAGACCCTCTTGCTTCTCACATTAATGATTGTCTTACAAGAGCTACAGTAAGCCTCCATTCACTTGAAAGGGGCTCTTTTGCACAACATTGATGTTACTCCCCCTGAAAACCGTGAGAGTTAGGCAGTATTCCCTTGAACACGTAATTCAATTCACCATGCTTAACAAGCTGCTTGACCCTCTTGCTTGTAACACTTATGCTTCTCTTACAGGAGAAACAGTGCTTCTTCCTTACATTGAAACAGGGCTACTCTGCACAAAGATAATATTCTTCACATTGTAAAATCCTGAGAGACAGTTAGTATTCCTTTGTAGAGCTCACTCAATTCTCACTTTTAAACAACATTCTAGACCCTCTTGCTGCTGGAATTAATGGTATTCATACATCCTAAACTGTTCTTCTTCCATTCAGTTGAATGCAGCTATTTGGCCCAACGGTGATGTTCCTCACACATGAAAAAACTCAGGGGTAGTCAGTATTCCCTTCAACAGGTAACTCATTTCTCGTGAGGAAACAAGTTGCTAAATATTCCTGCTTCTCACACATTGCATCCTGCCCTGAGCTACAAGGGTTTGTCCATTTAGTGGGAAGCACTTATTTTTCAAGGAGTGAATGGTTCTCCATTGTCAAAGGCTTTCATTTGGCAAGCATTCCTTTCACATGCTAATTCAACTCTCACAGGGAAACACAATGTGCTTGCAACTCCTGCTGCAAACCTTGCCATCTGCTTGCAAGAGACACAGTGCATGTTCCATTCAGTTGAAAGGGCCTATTGGCACAAAGATGGAATTGCTCACACTGTCAAACCCTGACAGATAGGAAGTGTTAATTTTGAATGCTAAATCAATTGAAGCTGCTAAACAAAGTGCTAGAGCATCTTTCTTGTAACCTTTGTGGTTCTCCTACAAGACATACAGTAATCCTTCCCTCCATTGAAAGAGGCAATTTTGCAGCAAAATGATGGTCCTCACACTTCCAAACTGTGAGAGGCAGCTGGTGTTCCTTTTAGAACTTCAGTCCACTCACACTGTTACACAACTTGCTAGACCCTCTTGCTTCTAACCTCAATAAGTTTCTTAGAAGAGCCTCACAACTTCTTCCATTCTCTTCAAAGGGGTGATGTTGCACTAAGGTGATATTCCTCATCCCTGAAAACACTGAGTGGTAGGCAGTATTCCTTTAACCAAGTTACTCAATTCTCATCCGAAGACAAGCTGCTTCACCCTCCTGCTTGTAACCATTCATACTTTTCTTACAACATACGCACCGCTGGATCCAGTCACTTGAAAGAGGAGATTTTGCACAAAATTGAAGGTTCACACACATAAAAACACTGAGAGGTCTCAGTATGTCCTTAAACAGCTAACTCAGTTGAGAATCCTCAACAGAGTGCTAGGCCCTCTTCTTGTTAACAGTAATGACTGTCTTAGGAGACCAACAATGCATTTCCATTCACTCGAATGGGGCAATTTTGAAGAACATGGTAGTCCTCATCCCTGAAAGCCCTGAGAGGTAGGTAGTATTCCATGAAACAACTAACTCAATTCACAACGCTGAAGAAGGTGCTTGACCCTCTTCCTTCTAACATGAATGATTTTCTTACAAGAGCTACAGTGTTTCTCCATTGACTTCAGAGAGGCAATTTTGCACAAAGGTGATGTTCCTGACCCAGGAAAACACTGAGAGGTAGGCAGTATTCCTTCAAACAGCTAGGTCAATTCACAGTGCTAAACAAGTTGCTAGACCCTGTTGCTTCAAACATTAATGACTCTCTCACAAGACATACCAGGAATCTCCCTTTCGCTTGTAAGGGATACTTTGGAAATGATGTGTTCCTCACCCATGTAAATGCTGAGAGGTAGGCAGTTTTCCTTTACCCAGCTAACTCAGTCTACAAAGCTGAACAAGGTGGTAGCCCCTTTTCATACTAACATGAATGGTTCTCTCACAAGATCAACAGTGCTTCTTCCAATCCCTTTAAAGGGGTTATTTTGCACATACCTGGTATTTCTCACCCGTGAAAACACTGAGTTGCAGGCACTATTCCTTTCAAGAAGAATATCAATTCACCTTGGAAAACTAGGTGCTTGACCCTCCTGCTGCTAACATTCATACTTGTCTTCCAAGAGATGTAGTGCTGGTTCCACTGACTTGAAAGAAGCAATTTTGCACAAACTTCATGTTCCTCACCCATAAAAACACTGAGAGCGAGGCAGTATTCCCTTGAACAGGTAACTCAATTCACAATGCAGAACAGGGTGCTACACCCTCTTGCTTCTAAAAATAAAGATTGTCCTACAAGTGCTACAGTAAGCCTCCATTCACTTGAATGGGGCTCTTTTGCAGAACATTGATGCTACTCCCCTGAAAACAGTGAGATGTAGGCAGTATTCCTTCAAACAGCTAGGTCAATTCACAGTGCTATACAAGTTGCTAGACCCTGCACTTGAAACATTAATGACTCCCTTACAAGAACTACCAGGAATCTCCCTTTCGCTTGTAAGGGATAGTTTGGAAATGTTGTGTTCCTCACCCATGAAAACGCTGAGAGGGAAGCAGCATTCCTTTACTCAGCTAACTCAGTTCACAATGCTGAAGAAGGTGGCAGCCCCTTTTGTTTCTCACATGAATGATTCTCTCACAACTTCGACAGTGCTTCTTCCAATCCCTTTAAGGGGGTTATTTTGCACATAGCTGGTATTGCTCACCCATGAAAACACTGAGTTGCAGGCACTATTCCTTTCAAGAAGAATATCAGTTCACCTTGGAAAACTAGGTGCTTGACCCTCCTGCTGCTAACATTCATACTTCTCCTCCAAGTGATGTAGTGCTGATTCCATTGACTTGAAAGAGGCAATTTTGCACAAACCTCATGTTCCTCACCCATGAAAACACAGAGAGTTAGGCAGTATTCCCTTGAACAGGTAACTCAATTCACAATGCTGAACAGGGTGCTAGACCCTCTTGCTTCTCACATTAATGATTGTCTTACAAGAGCTACAGTAAGCCTCCATTCACTTGAAAGGGGCTCTTTTGCACAACATTGATGTTACTCCCCCTGAAAACCATGAGAGTTAGGCGGTATTCCCTTGAACACGTAATTCAATTCACCATGCTTAACAAGCTGCTTGACCCTCTTGCTTGTAACACTTATGCTTCTCTTACAGGAGAAACAGTGCTTCTTCCTTACATTGAAACAGGGCTACTCTGCACAAAGATAATATTCTTCACATTGTAAAATCCTGAGAGACAGTTAGTATTCCTTTGTAGAGCTCACTCAATTCTCACTTTTAAACAACATTCTAGACCCTCTTGCTGCTGGAATTAATGGTATTCATACATCCTAAACTGTTCTTCTTCCATTCAGTTGAATGCAGCTATTTGGCCCAACGGTGATGTTCCTCACACATGAAAAAACTCAGGGGTAGTCAGTATTCCCTTCAACAGGTAACTCATTTCTCGTAAGGAAACAAGTTGCTAAATATTCCTGCTTCTCACACATTGCATCCTGCCCTGAGCTACAAGGGTTTGTCCATTTAGTGGGAAGCACTTATTTTTCAAGGAGTGAATGGTTCTCCATTGTCAAAGGCTTTCATTTGGCAAGCATTCCTTTCACATGCTAATTCAACTCTCACAGGGAAACACAATGTGCTTGCAACTCCTGCTGCAAACCTTGCCATCTGCTTGCAAGAGACACAGTGCATGTTCCATTCAGTTGAAAGGGCCTATTGGCACAAAGATGGAATTGCTCACACTGTCAAACCCTGACAGATAGGAAGTGTTAATTTTGAATGCTAAATCAATTGAAGCTGCTAAACAAAGTGCTAGAGCATCTTTCTTGTAACCTTTGTGGTTCTCCTACAAGACATACAGTAATCCTTCCCTCCATTGAAAGAGGCAATTTTGCAGCAAAATGATGGTCCTCACACTTCCAAACTGTGAGAGGCAGCTGGTGTTCCTTTTAGAACTTCAGTCCACTCACACTGTTACACAACTTGCTAGACCCTCTTGCTTCTAACCTCAATAAGTTTCTTAGAAGAGCCTCACAACTTCTTCCATTCTCTTCAAAGGGGTGATGTTGCACTAAGGTGATATTCCTCATCCCTGAAAACACTGAGTGGTAGGCAGTATTCCTTTAACCAAGTTACTCAATTCTCATCCGAAGACAAGCTGCTTCACCCTCCTGCTTGTAACCATTCATACTTTTCTTACAACATACGCACCGCTGGATCCAGTCACTTGAAAGAGGAGATTTTGCACAAAATTGAAGGTTCACACACATAAAAACACTGAGAGGTCTCAGTATGTCCTTAAACAGCTAACTCAGTTGAGAATCCTCAACAGAGTGCTAGGCCCTCTTCTTGTTAACAGTAATGACTGTCTTAGGAGACCAACAATGCATTTCCATTCACTCGAATGGGGCAATTTTGAAGAACATGGTAGTCCTCATCCCTGAAAGCCCTGAGAGGTAGGTAGTATTCCATGAAACAACTAACTCAATTCACAACGCTGAAGAAGGTGCTTGACCCTCTTCCTTCTAACATGAATGATTTTCTTACAAGAGCTACAGTGTTTCTCCATTGACTTCAGAGAGGCAATTTTGCACAAAGGTGATGTTCCTGACCCAGGAAAACACTGAGAGGTAGGCAGTATTCCTTCAAACAGCTAGGTCAATTCACAGTGCTAAACAAGTTGCTAGACCCTGTTGCTTCAAACATTAATGACTCTCTCACAAGACATGCCAGGAATCTCCCTTTCGCTTGTAAGGGATACTTTGGAAATGTTGTGTTCCTCACCCATGTAAATGCTGAGAGGTAGGCAGTTTTCCTTTACCCAGCTAACTCAGTCTACAAAGCTGAACAAGGTGGTAGCCCCTTTTCATACTAACATGAATGGTTCTCTCACAAGATCAACAGTGCTTCTTCCAATCCCTTTAAAGGGGTTATTTTGCACATACCTGGTATTGCTCACCCCTGAAAACACTGAGTTGCAGGCACTATTCCTTTCAAGAAGAATATCAATTCACCTTGGAAAACTAGGTGCTTGACCCTCCTGCTGCTAACATTCATACTTGTCTTCCAAGAGATGTAGTGCTGGTTCCACTGACTTGAAAGAAGCAATTTTGCACAAACTTCATGTTCCTCACCCATAAAACACTGAGAGCGAGGCAGTATTCCCTTGAACAGGTAACTCAATTCACAATGCAGAACAGGGTGCTACACCCTCTTGCTTCTAAAAATAAAGATTGTCCTACAAGTGCTACAGTAAGCCTCCATTCACTTGAATGGGGCTCTTTTGCAGAACATTGATGCTACTCCCCTGAAAACAGTGAGATGTAGGCAGTATTCCTTCAAACAGCTAGGTCAATTCACAGTGCTATACAAGTTGCTAGACCCTGCGCTTGAAACATTAATGACTCCCTTACAAGAACTACCAGGAATCTCCCTTTCGCTTGTAAGGGATAGTTTGGAAATGTTGTGTTCCTCACCCATGAAAACGCTGAGAGGGAAGCAGCATTCCTTTACCCAGCTAACTCAGTTCACAATGCTGAAGAAGGTGGCAGCCCCTTTTGTTTCTCACATGAATGATTCTCTCACAAGTTCGACAGTGCTTCTTCCAATCCCTTTAAGGGGGTTATTTTGCACATAGCTGGTATTGCTCACCCATGAAAACACTGAGTTGCAGGCACTAGTCCTTTCAAGAAGAATATCAGTTCACCTTGGAAAACTAGGTGCTTGACCCTCCTGCTGCTAACATTCATACTTCTCCTCCAAGTGATGTAGTGCTGATTCCATTGACTTGAAAGAGGCAATTTTGCACAAACCTCATGTTCCTCACCCATGAAAACACAGAGAGTTAGGCAGTATTCCCTTGAACAGGTAACTCAATTCACAATGCTGAACAGGGTGCTAGACCCTCTTGCTTCTCACATTAATGATTGTCTTACAAGAGCTACAGTAAGCCTCCATTCACTTGAAAGGGGCTCTTTTGCACAACATTGATGTTACTCCCCCTGAAAACCGTGAGAGTTAGGCAGTATTCCCTTGAACACGTAATTCAATTCACCATGCTTAACAAGCTGCTTGACCCTCTTGCTTGTAACACTTATGCTTCTCTTACAGGAGAAACAGTGCTTCTTCCTTACATTGAAACAGGGCTACTCTGCACAAAGATAATATTCTTCACATTGTAAAATCCTGAGAGACAGTTAGTATTCCTTTGTAGAGCTCACTCAATTCTCACTTTTAAACAACATTCTAGACCCTCTTGCTGCTGGAATTAATGGTATTCATACATCCTAAACTGTTCTTCTTCCATTCAGTTGAATGCAGCTATTTGGCCCAACGGTGATGTTCCTCACACATGAAAAAACTCAGGGGTAGTCAGTATTCCCTTCAACAGGTAACTCATTTCTCGTGAGGAAACAAGTTGCTAAATATTCCTGCTTCTCACACATTGCATCCTGCCCTGAGCTACAAGGGTTTGTCCATTTAGTGGGAAGCACTTATTTTTCAAGGAGTGAATGGTTCTCCATTGTCAAAGGCTTTCATTTGGCAAGCATTCCTTTCACATGCTAATTCAACTCTCACAGGGAAACACAATGTGCTTGCAACTCCTGCTGCAAACCTTGCCATCTGCTTGCAAGAGACACAGTGCATGTTCCATTCAGTTGAAAGGGCCTATTGGCACAAAGATGGAATTGCTCACACTGTCAAACCCTGACAGATAGGAAGTGTTAATTTTGAATGCTAAATCAATTGAAGCTGCTAAACAAAGTGCTAGAGCATCTTTCTTGTAACCTTTGTGGTTCTCCTACAAGACATACAGTAATCCTTCCCTCCATTGAAAGAGGCAATTTTGCAGCAAAATGATGGTCCTCACACTTCCAAACTGTGAGAGGCAGCTGGTGTTCCTTTTAGAACTTCAGTCCACTCACACTGTTACACAACTTGCTAGACCCTCTTGCTTCTAACCTCAATAAGTTTCTTAGAAGAGCCTCACAACTTCTTCCATTCTCTTCAAAGGGGTGATGTTGCACTAAGGTGATATTCCTCATCCCTGAAAACACTGAGTGGTAGGCAGTATTCCTTTAACCAAGTTACTCAATTCTCATCCGAAGACAAGCTGCTTCACCCTCCTGCTTGTAACCATTCATACTTTTCTTACAACATACGCACCGCTGGATCCAGTCACTTGAAAGAGGAGATTTTGCACAAAATTGAAGGTTCACACACATAAAAACACTGAGAGGTCTCAGTATGTCCTTAAACAGCTAACTCAGTTGAGAATCCTCAACAGAGTGCTAGGCCCTCTTCTTGTTAACAGTAATGACTGTCTTAGGAGACCAACAATGCATTTCCATTCACTGGAATGGGGCAATTTTGAAGAACATGGTAGTCCTCATCCCTGAAAGCCCTGAGAGGTAGGTAGTATTCCATGAAACAACTAACTCAATTCACAACGCTGAAGAAGGTGCTTGACCCTCTTCCTTCTAACATGAATGATTTTCTTACAAGAGCTACAGTGTTTCTCCATTGACTTCAGAGAGGCAATTTTGCACAAAGGTGATGTTCCTGACCCAGGAAAACACTGAGAGGTAGGCAGTATTCCTTCAAACAGCTAGGTCAATTCACAGTGCTAAACAAGTTGCTAGACCCTGTTGCTTCAAACATTAATGACTCTCTCACAAGACATACCAGGAATCTCCCTTTCGCTTGTAAGGGACAGTTTGGAAATGTTGTGTTCCTCACCCATGTAAATGCTGAGAGGTAGGCAGTTTTCCTTTACCCAGCTAACTCAGTCTACAAAGCTGAACAAGGTGGTAGCCCCTTTTCATACTAACATGAATGGTTCTCTCACAAGATCAACAGTGCTTCTTCCAATCCCTTTAAAGGGGTTATTTTGCACATACCTGGTATTGCTCACCCCTGAAAACACTGAGTTGCAGGCACTATTCCTTTCAAGAAGAATATCAATTCACCTTGGAAAACTAGGTGCTTGACCCTCCTGCTGCTAACATTCATACTTGTCTTCCAAGAGATGTAGTGCTGGTTCCACTGACTTGAAAGAAGCAATTTTGCACAAACTTCATGTTCCTCACCCATAAAAACACTGAGAGCGAGGCAGTATTCCCTTGAACAGGTAACTCAATTCACAATGCAGAACAGGGTGCTACACCCTCTTGCTTCTAAAAATAAAGATTGTCCTACAAGTGCTACAGTAAGCCTCCATTCACTTGAATGGGGCTCTTTTGCAGAACATTGATGCTACTCCCCTGAAAACAGTGAGATGTAGGCAGTATTCCTTCAAACAGCTAGGTCAATTCACAGTGCTATACAAGTTGCTAGACCCTGCGCTTGAAACATTAATGACTCCCTTACAAGAACTACCAGGAATCTCCCTTTCGCTTGTAAGGGATAGTTTGGAAATGTTGTGTTCCTCACCCATGAAAACGCTGAGAGGGAAGCAGCATTCCTTTACCCAGCTAACTCAGTTCACAATGCTGAAGAAGGTGGCAGCCCCTTTTGTTTCTCACATGAATGATTCTCTCACAAGTTCGACAGTGCTTCTTCCAATCCCTTTAAGGGGGTTATTTTGCACATAGCTGGTATTGCTCACCCATGAAAACACTGAGTTGCAGGCACTATTCCTTTCAAGAAGAATATCAGTTCACCTTGGAAAACTAGGTGCTTGACCCTCCTGCTGCTAACATTCATACTTCTCCTCCAAGTGATGTAGTGCTGATTCCATTGACTTGAAAGAGGCAATTTTGCACAAACCTCATGTTCCTCACCCATGAAAACACAGAGAGTTAGGCAGTATTCGCTTGAACAGGTAACTCAATTCACAATGCTGAACAGGGTGCTAGACCCTCTTGCTTCTCACATTAATGATTGTCTTACAAGAGCTACAGTAAGCCTCCATTCACTTGAAAGGGGCTCTTTTGCACAACATTGATGTTACTCCCCCTGAAAACCGTGAGAGTTAGGCGGTATTCCCTTGAACACGTAATTCAATTCACCATGCTTAACAAGCTGCTTGACCCTCTTGCTTGTAACACTTATGCTTCTCTTACAGGAGAAACAGTGCTTCTTCCTTACATTGAAACAGGGCTACTCTGCACAAAGATAATATTCTTCACATTGTAAAATCCTGAGAGACAGTTAGTATTCCTTTGTAGAGCTCACTCAATTCTCACTTTTAAACAACATTCTAGACCCTCTTGCTGCTGGAATTAATGGTATTCATACATCCTAAACTGTTCTTCTTCCATTAAGTTGAATGCAGCTATTTGGCCCAACGGTGATGTTCCTCACACATGAAAAAACTCAGGGGTAGTCAGTATTCCCTTCAACAGGTAACTCATTTCTCGTAAGGAAACAAGTTGCTAAATATTCCTGCTTCTCACACATTGCATCCTGCCCTGAGCTACAAGGGTTTGTCCATTTAGTGGGAAGCACTTATTTTTCAAGGAGTGAATGGTTCTCCATTGTCAAAGGCTTTCATTTGGCAAGCATTCCTTTGACATGCTAATTCAACTCTCACAGGGAAACACAATGTGCTTGCAACTCCTGCTGCAAACCTTGCCATCTGCTTGCAAGAGACACAGTGCATGTTCCATTCAGTTGAAAGGGCCTATTGGCACAAAGATGGAATTGCTCACACTGTCAAACCCTGACAGATAGGAAGTGTTAATTTTGAATGCTAAATCAATTGAAGCTGCTAAACAAAGTGCTAGAGCATCTTTCTTGTAACCTTTGTGGTTCTCCTACAAGACATACAGTAATCCTTCCCTCCATTGAAAGAGGCAATTTTGCAGCAAAATGATGGTCCTCACACTTCCAAACTGTGAGAGGCAGCTGGTGTTCCTTTTAGAACTTCAGTCCACTCACACTGTTACACAACTTGCTAGACCCTCTTGCTTCTAACCTCAATAAGTTTCTTAGAAGAGCCTCACAACTTCTTCCATTCTCTTCAAAGGGGTGATGTTGCACTACGGTGATATTCCTCATCCCTGAAAACACTGAGTGGTAGGCAGTATTCCTTTAACCAAGTTACTCAATTCTCATCCGAAGACAAGCTGCTTCACCCTCCTGCTTGTAACCATTCATACTTTTCTTACAACATACGCACCGCTGGATCCAGTCACTTGAAAGAGGAGATTTTGCACAAAATTGAAGGTTCACACACATAAAAACACTGAGAGGTATCAGTATGTCCTTAAACAGCTAACTCAGTTGAGAATCCTCAACAGAGTGCTAGGCCCTCTTCTTGTTAACAGTAATGACTGTCTTAGGAGACCAACAATGCATTTCCATTCACTCGAATGGGGCAATTTTGAAGAACATGGTAGTCCTCATCCCTGAAAGCCCTGAGAGGTAGGTAGTATTCCATGAAACAACTAACTCAATTCACAACGCTGAAGAAGGTGCTTGACCCTCTTCCTTCTAACATGAATGATTTTCTTACAAGAGATACAGTGTTTCTCCATTGACTTCAGAGAGGCAATTTTGCACAAAGGTGATGTTCCTGACCCAGGAAAACACTGAGAGGTAGGCAGTATTCCTTCAAACAGCTAGGTCAATTCACAGTGCTAAACAAGTTGCTAGACCCTGTTGCTTCAAACATTAATGACTCTCTCACAAGACATACCAGGAATCTCCCTTTCGCTTGTAAGGGATACTTTGGAAATGTTGTGTTCCTCACCCATGTAAATGCTGAGAGGTAGGCAGTTTTCCTTTACCCAGCTAACTCAGTCTACAAAGCTGAACAAGGTGGTAGCCCCTTTTCATACTAACATGAATGGTTCTCTCACAAGATCAACAGTGCTTCTTCCAATCCCTTTAAAGGGGTTATTTTGCACATACCTGGTATTGCTCACCCCTGAAAACACTGAGTTGCAGGCACTATTCCTTTCAAGAAGAATATCAATTCACCTTGGAAAACTAGGTGCTTGACCCTCCTGCTGCTAACATTCATACTTGTCTTCCAAGAGATGTAGTGCTGGTTCCACTGACTTGAAAGAAGCAATTTTGCACAAACTTCATGTTCCTCACCCATAAAAACACTGAGAGCGAGGCAGTATTCCCTTGAACAGGTAACTCAATTCACAATGCAGAACAGGGTGCTACACCCTCCTGCTTCTAAAAATAAAGATTGTCCTACAAGTGCTACAGTAAGCCTCCATTGACTTGAATGGGGCTCTTTTGCAGAACATTGATGCTACTCCCCTGAAAACAGTGAGATGTAGGCAGTATTCCTTCAAACAGCTAGGTCAATTCACAGTGCTATACAAGTTGCTAGACCCTGCGCTTGAAACATTAATGACTCCCTTACAAGAACTACCAGGAATCTCCCTTTCGCTTGTAAGGGATAGTTTGGAAATGTTGTGTTCCTAACCCATGAAAACGCTGAGAGGGAAGCAGCATTCCTTTACCCAGCTAACTCAGTTCACAATGCTGAAGAAGGTGGCAGCCCCTTTTGTTTCTCACATGAATGATTCTCTCACAAGTTCGACAGTGCTTCTTCCAATCCCTTTAAGGGGGTTATTTTGCACATAGCTGGTATTGCTCACCCATGAAAACACTGAGTTGCAGGCACTATTCCTTTCAAGAAGAATATCAGTTCACCTTGGAAAACTAGGTGCTTGACCCTCCTGCTGCTAACATTCATACTTCTCCTCCAAGTGATGTAGTGCTGATTCCATTGACTTGAAAGAGGCAATTTTGCACAAACCTCATGTTCCTCACCCATGAAAACACAGAGAGTTAGGCAGTATTCCCTTGAACAGGTAACTCAATTCACAATGCTGAACAGGGTGCTAGACCCTCTTGCTTCTCACATTAATGATTGTCTTACAAGAGCTACAGTAAGCCTCCATTCACTTGAAAGGGGCTCTTTTGCACAACATTGATGTTACTCCCCCTGAAAACCATGAGAGTTAGGCGGTATTCCCTTGAACACGTAATTCACTTCACCATGCTTAACAAGCTGCTTGACCCTCTTGCTTGTAACACTTATGCTTCTCTTACAGGAGAAACAGTGCTTCTTCCTTACATTGAAACAGGGCTACTCTGCACAAAGATAATATTCTTCACATTGTAAAATCCTGAGAGACAGTTAGTATTCCTTTGTAGAGCTCACTCAATTCTCACTTTTAAACAACATTCTAGACCCTCTTGCTGCTGGAATTAATGGTATTCATACATCCTAAACTGTTCTTCTTCCATTCAGTTGAATGCAGCTATTTGGCCCAACGGTGATGTTCCTCACACATGAAAAAACTCAGGGGTAGTCAGTATTCCCTTCAACAGGTAACTCATTTCTCGTAAGGAAACAAGTTGCTAAATATTCCTGCTTCTCACACATTGCATCCTGCCCTGAGCTACAAGGGTTTGTCCATTTAGTGGGAAGCACTTATTTTTCAAGGAGTGAATGGTTCTCCATTGTCAAAGGCTTTCATTTGGCAAGCATTCCTTTCACATGCTAATTCAACTCTCACAGGGAAACACAATGTGCTTGCAACTCCTGCTGCAAACCTTGCCATCTGCTTGCAAGAGACACAGTGCATGTTCCATTCAGTTGAAAGGGCCTATTGGCACAAAGATGGAATTGCTCACACTGTCAAACCCTGACAGATAGGAAGTGTTAATTTTGAATGCTAAATCAATTGAAGCTGCTAAACAAAGTGCTAGAGCATCTTTCTTGTAACCTTTGTGGTTCTCCTACAAGACATACAGTAATCCTTCCCTCCATTGAAAGAGGCAATTTTGCAGCAAAATGATGGTCCTCACACTTCCAAACTGTGAGAGGCAGCTGGTGTTCCTTTTAGAACTTCAGTCCACTCACACTGTTACACAACTTGCTAGACCCTCTTGCTTCTAACCTCAATAAGTTTCTTAGAAGAGCCTCACAACTTCTTCCATTCTCTTCAAAGGGGTGATGTTGCACTAAGGTGATATTCCTCATCCCTGAAAACACTGAGTGGTAGGCAGTATTCCTTTAACCAAGTTACTCAATTCTCATCCGAAGACAAGCTGCTTCACCCTCCTGCTTGTAACCATTCATACTTTTCTTACAACATACGCACCGCTGGATCCAGTCACTTGAAAGAGGAGATTTTGCACAAAATTGAAGGTTCACACACATAAAAACACTGAGAGGTCTCAGTATGTCCTTAAACAGCTAACTCAGTTGAGAATCCTCAACAGAGTGCTAGGCCCTCTTCTTGTTAACAGTAATGACTGTCTTAGGAGACCAACAATGCATTTCCATTCACTCGAATGGGGCAATTTTGAAGAACATGGTAGTCCTCATCCCTGAAAGCCCTGAGAGGTAGGTAGTATTCCATGAAACAACTAACTCAATTCACAACGCTGAAGAAGGTGCTTGACCCTCTTCCTTCTAACATGAATGATTTTCTTACAAGAGCTACAGTGTTTCTCCATTGACTTCAGAGAGGCAATTTTGCACAAAGGTGATGTTCCTGACCCAGGAAAACACTGAGAGGTAGGCAGTATTCCTTCAAACAGCTAGGTCAATTCACAGTGCTAAACAAGTTGCTAGACCCTGTTGCTTCAAACATTAATGACTCTCTCACAAGACATACCAGGAATCTCCCTTTCGCTTGTAAGGGATACTTTGGAAATGTTGTGTTCCTCACCCATGTAAATGCTGAGAGGTAGGCAGTTTTCCTTTACCCAGCTAACTCAGTCTACAAAGCTGAACAAGGTGGTAGCCCCTTTTCATACTAACATGAATGGTTCTCTCACAAGATCAACAGTGCTTCTTCCAATCCCTTTAAAGGGGTTATTTTGCACATACCTGGTATTTCTCACCCGTGAAAACACTGAGTTGCAGGCACTATTCCTTTCAAGAAGAATATCAATTCACCTTGGAAAACTAGGTGCTTGACCCTCCTGCTGCTAACATTCATACTTGTCTTCCAAGAGATGTAGTGCTGGTTCCACTGACTTGAAAGAAGCAATTTTGCACAAACTTCATGTTCCTCACCCATAAAAACACTGAGAGCGAGGCAGTATTCCCTTGAACAGGTAACTCAATTCACAATGCAGAACAGGGTGCTACACCCTCTTGCTTCTAAAAATAAAGATTGTCCTACAAGTGCTACAGTAAGCCTCCATTCACTTGAATGGGGCTCTTTTGCAGAACATTGATGCTACTCCCCTGAAAACAGTGAGATGTAGGCAGTATTCCTTCAAACAGCTAGGTCAATTCACAGTGCTATACAAGTTGCTAGACCCTGCACTTGAAACATTAATGACTCCCTTACAAGAACTACCAGGAATCTCCCTTTCGCTTGTAAGGGATAGTTTGGAAATGTTGTGTTCCTCACCCATGAAAACGCTGAGAGGGAAGCAGCATTCCTTTACCCAGCTAACTCAGTTCACAATGCTGAAGAAGGTGGCAGCCCCTTTTGTTTCTCACATGAATGATTCTCTCACAAGTTCGACAGTGCTTCTTCCAATCCCTTTAAGGGGGTTATTTTGCACATAGCTGGTATTGCTCACCCATGAAAACACTGAGTTGCAGGCACTATTCCTTTCAAGAAGAATATCAGTTCACCTTGGAAAACTAGGTGCTTGACCCTCCTGCTGCTAACATTCATACTTCTCCTCCAAGTGATGTAGTGCTGATTCCATTGACTTGAAAGAGGCAATTTTGCACAAACCTCATGTTCCTCACCCATGAAAACACAGAGAGTTAGGCAGTATTCCCTTGAACAGGTAACTCAATTCACAATGCTGAACAGGGTGCTAGACCCTCTTGCTTCTCACATTAATGATTTTCTTACAAGAGCTACAGTAAGCCTCCATTCACTTGAAAGGGGCTCTTTTGCACAACATTGATGTTACTCCCCCTGAAAACCATGAGAGTTAGGCGGTATTCCCTTGAACACGTAATTCAATTCACCATGCTTAACAAGCTGCTTGACCCTCTTGCTTGTAACACTTATGCTTCTCTTACAGGAGAAACAGTGCTTCTTCCTTACATTGAAACAGGGCTACTCTGCACAAAGATAATATTCTTCACATTGTAAAATCCTGAGAGACAGTTAGTATTCCTTTGTAGAGCTCACTCAATTCTCACTTTTAAACAACATTCTAGACCCTCTTGCTGCTGGAATTAATGGTATTCATACATCCTAAACTGTTCTTCTTCCATTCAGTTGAATGCAGCTATTTGGCCCAACGGTGATGTTCCTCACACATGAAAAAACTCAGGGGTAGTCAGTATTCCCTTCAACAGGTAACTCATTTCTCGTAAGGAAACAAGTTGCTAAATATTCCTGCTTCTCACACATTGCATCCTGCCCTGAGCTACAAGGGTTTGTCCATTTAGTGGGAAGCACTTATTTTTCAAGGAGTGAATGGTTCTCCATTGTCAAAGGCTTTCATTTGGCAAGCATTCCTTTCACATGCTAATTCAACTCTCACAGGGAAACACAATGTGCTTGCAACTCCTGCTGCAAACCTTGCCATCTGCTTGCAAGAGACACAGTGCATGTTCCATTCAGTTGAAAGGGCCTATTGGCACAAAGATGGAATTGCTCACACTGTCAAACCCTGACAGATAGGAAGTGTTAATTTTGAATGCTAAATCAATTGAAGCTGCTAAACAAAGTGCTAGAGCATCTTTCTTGTAACCTTTGTGGTTCTCCTACAAGACATACAGTAATCCTTCCCTCCATTGAAAGAGGCAATTTTGCAGCAAAATGATGGTCCTCACACTTCCAAACTGTGAGAGGCAGCTGGTGTTCCTTTTAGAACTTCAGTCCACTCACACTGTTACACAACTTGCTAGACCCTCTTGCTTCTAACCTCAATAAGTTTCTTAGAAGAGCCTCACAACTTCTTCCATTCTCTTCAAAGGGGTGATGTTGCACTACGGTGATATTCCTCATCCCTGAAAACACTGAGTGGTAGGCAGTATTCCTTTAACCAAGTTACTCAATTCTCATCCGAAGACAAGCTGCTTCACCCTCCTGCTTGTAACCATTCATACTTTTCTTACAACATACGCACCGCTGGATCCAGTCACTTGAAAGAGGAGATTTTGCACAAAATTGAAGGTTCACACACATAAAAACACTGAGAGGTCTCAGTATGTCCTTAAACAGCTAACTCAGTTGAGAATCCTCAACAGAGTGCTAGGCCCTCTTCTTGTTAACAGTAATGACTGTCTTAGGAGACCAACAATGCATTTCCATTCACTCGAATGGGGCAATTTTGAAGAACATGGTAGTCCTCATCCCTGAAAGCCCTGAGAGGTAGGTAGTATTCCATGAAACAACTAACTCAATTCACAACGCTGAAGAAGGTGCTTGACCCTCTTCCTTCTAACATGAATGATTTTCTTACAAGAGCTACAGTGTTTCTCCATTGACTTCAGAGAGGCAATTTTGCACAAAGGTGATGTTCCTGACCCAGGAAAACACTGAGAGGTAGGCAGTATTCCTTCAAACAGCTAGGTCAATTCACAGTGCTAAACAAGTTGCTAGACCCTGTTGCTTCAAACATTAATGACTCTCTCACAAGACATACCAGGAATCTCCCTTTCGCTTGTAAGGGATACTTTGGAAATGTTGTGTTCCTCACCCATGTAAATGCTGAGAGGTAGGCAGTTTTCCTTTACCCAGCTAACTCAGTCTACAAAGCTGAACAAGGTGGTAGCCCCTTTTCATACTAACATGAATGGTTCTCTCACAAGATCAACAGTGCTTCTTCCAATCCCTTTAAAGGGGTTATTTTGCACATACCTGGTATTGCTCACCCCTGAAAACACTGAGTTGCAGGCACTATTCCTTTCAAGAAGAATATCAATTCACCTTGGAAAACTAGGTGCTTGACCCTCCTGCTGCTAACATTCATACTTGTCTTCCAAGAGATGTAGTGCTGGTTCCACTGACTTGAAAGAAGCAATTTTGCACAAACTTCATGTTCCTCACCCATAAAAACACTGAGAGCGAGGCAGTATTCCCTTGAACAGGTAACTCAATTCACAATGCAGAACAGGGTGCTACACCCTCTTGCTTCTAAAAATAAAGATTGTCCTACAAGTGCTACAGTAAGCCTCCATTCACTTGAATGGGGCTCTTTTGCAGAACATTGATGCTACTCCCCTGAAAACAGTGAGATGTAGGCAGTATTCCTTCAAACAGCTAGGTCAATTCACAGTGCTATACAAGTTGCTAGACCCTGCGCTTGAAACATTAATGACTCCCTTACAAGAACTACCAGGAATCTCCCTTTCGCTTGTAAGGGATAGTTTGGAAATGTTGTGTTCCTCACCCATGAAAACGCTGAGAGGGAAGCAGCATTCCTTTACCCAGCTAACTCAGTTCACAATGCTGAAGAAGGTGGCAGCCCCTTTTGTTTCTCACATGAATGATTCTCTCACAAGTTCGACAGTGCTTCTTCCAATCCCTTTAAGGGGGTTATTTTGCACATAGCTGGTATTGCTCACCCATGAAAACACTGAGTTGCAGGCACTAGTCCTTTCAAGAAGAATATCAGTTCACCTTGGAAAACTAGGTGCTTGACCCTCCTGCTGCTAACATTCATACTTCTCCTCCAAGTGATGTAGTGCTGATTCCATTGACTTGAAAGAGGCAATTTTGCACAAACCTCATGTTCCTCACCCATGAAAACACAGAGAGTTAGCCAGTATTCCCTTGAACAGGTAACTCAATTCACAATGCTGAACAGGGTGCTAGACCCTCTTGCTTCTCACATTAATGATTGTCTTACAAGAGCTACAGTAAGCCTCCATTCACTTGAAAGGGGCTCTTTTGCACAACATTGATGTTACTCCCCCTGAAAACCATGAGAGTTAGGCGGTATTCCCTTGAACACGTAATTCAATTCACCATGCTTAACAAGCTGCTTGACCCTCTTGCTTGTAACACTTATGCTTCTCTTACAGGAGAAACAGTGCTTCTTCCTTACATTGAAACAGGGCTACTCTGCACAAAGATAATATTCTTCACATTGTAAAATCCTGAGAGACAGTTAGTATTCCTTTGTAGAGCTCACTCAATTCTCACTTTTAAACAACATTCTAGACCCTCTTGCTGCTGGAATTAATGGTATTCATACATCCTAAACTGTTCTTCTTCCATTCAGTTGAATGCAGCTATTTGGCCCAACGGTGATGTTCCTCACACATGAAAAAACTCAGGGGTAGTCAGTATTCCCTTCAACAGGTAACTCATTTCTCGTAAGGAAACAAGTTGCTAAATATTCCTGCTTCTCACACATTGCATCCTGCCCTGAGCTACAAGGGTTTGTCCATTTAGTGGGAAGCACTTATTTTTCAAGGAGTGAATGGTTCTCCATTGTCAAAGGCTTTCATTTGGCAAGCATTCCTTTCACATGCTAATTCAACTCTCACAGGGAAACACAATGTGCTTGCAACTCCTGCTGCAAACCTTGCCATCTGCTTGCAAGAGACACAGTGCATGTTCCATTCAGTTGAAAGGGCCTATTGGCACAAAGATGGAATTGCTCACACTGTCAAACCCTGACAGATAGGAAGTGTTAATTTTGAATGCTAAATCAATTGAAGCTGCTAAACAAAGTGCTAGAGCATCTTTCTTGTAACCTTTGTGGTTCTCCTACAAGACATACAGTAATCCTTCCCTCCATTGAAAGAGGCAATTTTGCAGCAAACTGATGGTCCTCACACTTCCAAACTGTGAGAGGCAGCTGGTGTTCCTTCTAAAACTTCACTCTACTCACACTGTTACACAACTTGCTAGACCCTCTTGCTTCTAACCTCAATAAGTTTCTTAGAAGAGCCTCACAACTTCTTCCATTCTCTTCAAAGGGGTGATGTTGCACTAAGGTGATATTCCTCATCCCTGAAAACACTGAGTGGTAGGCAGTATTCCTTTAACCAAGTTACTCAATTCTCATCCGAAGACAAGCTGCTTCACCCTCCTGCTTGTAACCATTCATACTTTTCTTACAACATACGCACCGCTGGATCCAGTCACTTGAAAGAGGAGATTTTGCACAAAATTGAAGGTTCACACACATAAAAACACTGAGAGGTATCAGTATGTCCTTAAACAGCTAACTCAGTTGAGAATCCTCAACAGAGTGCTAGGCCCTCTTCTTGTTAACAGTAATGACTGTCTTAGGAGACCAACAATGCATTTCCATTCACTCGAATGGGGCAATTTTGAAGAACATGGTAGTCCTCATCCCTGAAAGCCCTGAGAGGTAGGTAGTATTCCATGAAACAACTAACTCAATTCACAACGCTGAAGAAGGTGCTTGACCCTCTTCCTTCTAACATGAATGATTTTCTTACAAGAGCTACAGTGTTTCTCCATTGACTTCAGAGAGGCAATTTTGCACAAAGGTGATGTTCCTGACCCAGGAAAACACTGAGAGGTAGGCAGTATTCCTTCAAACAGCTAGGTCAATTCACAGTGCTAAACAAGTTGCTAGACCCTGTTGCTTCAAACATTAATGACTCTCTCACAAGACATACCAGGAATCTCCCTTTCGCTTGTAAGGGACAGTTTGGAAATGTTGTGTTCCTCACCCATGTAAATGCTGAGAGGTAGGCAGTTTTCCTTTACCCAGCTAACTCAGTCTACAAAGCTGAACAAGGTGGTAGCCCCTTTTCATACTAACATGAATGGTTCTCTCACAAGATTAACAGTGCTTCTTCCAATCCCTTTAAAGGGGTTATTTTGCACATACCTGGTATTGCTCACCCCTGAAAACACTGAGTTGCAGGCACTATTCCTTTCAAGAAGAATATCAGTTCACCTTGGAAAACTAGGTGCTTGACCCTCCTGCTGCTAACATTCATACTTCTCCTCCAAGTGATGTAGTGCTGATTCCATTGACTTGAAAGAGGCAATTTTGCACAAACCTCATGTTCCTCACCCATGAAAACACAGAGAGTTAGGCAGTATTCCCTTGAACAGGTAACTCAATTCACAATGCTGAACAGGGTGCTAGACCCTCTTGCTTCTCACATTAATGATTGTCTTACAAGAGCTACAGTAAGCCTCCATTCACTTGAAAGGGGCTCTTTTGCACAACATTGATGTTACTCCCCCTGAAAACCATGAGAGTTAGGCGGTATTCCCTTGAACACGTAATTCACTTCACCATGCTTAACAAGCTGCTTGACCCTCTTGCTTGTAACACTTATGCTTCTCTTACAGGAGAAACAGTGCTTCTTCCTTACATTGAAACAGGGCTACTCTGCACAAAGATAATATTCTTCACATTGTAAAATCCTGAGAGACAGTTAGTATTCCTTTGTAGAGCTCACTCAATTCTCACTTTTAAACAACATTCTAGACCCTCTTGCTGCTGGAATTAATGGTATTCATACATCCTAAACTGTTCTTCTTCCATTCAGTTGAATGCAGCTATTTGGCCCAACGGTGATGTTCCTCACACATGAAAAAACTCAGGGGTAGTCAGTATTCCCTTCAACAGGTAACTCATTTCTCGTAAGGAAACAAGTTGCTAAATATTCCTGCTTCTCACACATTGCATCCTGCCCTGAGCTACAAGGGTTTGTCCATTTAGTGGGAAGCACTTATTTTTCAAGGAGTGAATGGTTCTCCATTGTCAAAGGCTTTCATTTGGCAAGCATTCCTTTCACATGCTAATTCAACTCTCACAGGGAAACACAATGTGCTTGCAACTCCTGCTGCAAACCTTGCCATCTGCTTGCAAGAGACACAGTGCATGTTCCATTCAGTTGAAAGGGCCTATTGGCACAAAGATGGAATTGCTCACACTGTCAAACCCTGACAGATAGGAAGTGTTAATTTTGAATGCTAAATCAATTGAAGCTGCTAAACAAAGTGCTAGAGCATCTTTCTTGTAACCTTTGTGGTTCTCCTACAAGACATACAGTAATCCTTCCCTCCATTGAAAGAGGCAATTTTGCAGCAAAATGATGGTCCTCACACTTCCAAACTGTGAGAGGCAGCTGGTGTTCCTTTTAGAACTTCAGTCCACTCACACTGTTACACAACTTGCTAGACCCTCTTGCTTCTAACCTCAATAAGTTTCTTAGAAGAGCCTCACAACTTCTTCCATTCTCTTCAAAGGGGTGATGTTGCACTACGGTGATATTCCTCATCCCTGAAAACACTGAGTGGTAGGCAGTATTCCTTTAACCAAGTTACTCAATTCTCATCCGAAGACAAGCTGCTTCACCCTCCTGCTTGTAACCATTCATACTTTTCTTACAACATACGCACCGCTGGATCCAGTCACTTGAAAGAGGAGATTTTGCACAAAATTGAAGGTTCACACACATAAAAACACTGAGAGGTCTCAGTATGTCCTTAAACAGCTAACTCAGTTGAGAATCCTCAACAGAGTGCTAGGCCCTCTTCTTGTTAACAGTAATGACTGTCTTAGGAGACCAACAATGCATTTCCATTCACTCGAATGGGGCAATTTTGAAGAACATGGTAGTCCTCATCCCTGAAAGCCCTGAGAGGTAGGTAGTATTCCATGAAACAACTAACTCAATTCACAACGCTGAAGAAGGTGCTTGACCCTCTTCCTTCTAACATGAATGATTTTCTTACAAGAGCTACAGTGTTTCTCCATTGACTTCAGAGAGGCAATTTTGCACAAAGGTGATGTTCCTGACCCAGGAAAACACTGAGAGGTAGGCAGTATTCCTTCAAACAGCTAGGTCAATTCACAGTGCTAAACAAGTTGCTAGACCCTGTTGCTTCAAACATTAATGACTCTCTCACAAGACATACCAGGAATCTCCCTTTCGCTTGTAAGGGATACTTTGGAAATGTTGTGTTCCTCACCCATGTAAATGCTGAGAGGTAGGCAGTTTTCCTTTACCCAGCTAACTCAGTCTACAAAGCTGAACAAGGTGGTAGCTCCTTTTCATACTAACATGAATGGTTCTCTCACAAGATCAACAGTGCTTCTTCCAATCCCTTTAAAGGGGTTATTTTGCACATACCTGGTATTGCTCACCCCTGAAAACACTGAGTTGCAGGCACTATTCCTTTCAAGAAGAATATCAATTCACCTTGGAAAACTAGGTGCTTGACCCTCCTGCTGCTAACATTCATACTTGTCTTCCAAGAGATGTAGTGCTGGTTCCACTGACTTGAAAGAAGCAATTTTGCACAAACTTCATGTTCCTCACCCATAAAAACACTGAGAGCGAGGCAGTATTCCCTTGAACAGGTAACTCAATTCACAATGCAGAACAGGGTGCTACACCCTCTTGCTTCTAAAAATAAAGATTGTCCTACAAGTGCTACAGTAAGCCTCCATTCACTTGAATGGGGCTCTTTTGCAGAACATTGATGCTACTCCCCTGAAAACAGTGAGATGTAGGCAGTATTCCTTCAAACAGCTAGGTCAATTCACAGTGCTATACAAGTTGCTAGACCCTGCGCTTGAAACATTAATGACTCCCTTACAAGAACTACCAGGAATCTCCCTTTCGCTTGTAAGGGATAGTTTGGAAATGTTGTGTTCCTCACCCATGAAAACGCTGAGAGGGAAGCAGCATTCCTTTACCCAGCTAACTCAGTTCACAATGCTGAAGAAGGTGGCAGCCCCTTTTGTTTCTCACATGAATGATTCTCTCACAAGTTCGACAGTGCTTCTTCCAATCCCTTTAAGGGGGTTATTTTGCACATAGCTGGTATTGCTCACCCATGAAAACACTGAGTTGCAGGCACTATTCCTTTCAAGAAGAATATCAGTTCACCTTGGAAAACTAGGTGCTTGACCCTCCTGCTGCTAACATTCATACTTCTCCTCCAAGTGATGTAGTGCTGATTCCATTGACTTGAAAGAGGCAATTTTGCACAAACCTCATGTTCCTCACCCATGAAAACACAGAGAGTTAGGCAGTATTCCCTTGAACAGGTAACTCAATTCACAATGCTGAACAGGGTGCTAGACCCTCTTGCTTCTCACATTAATGATTGTCTTACAAGAGCTACAGTAAGCCTCCATTCACTTGAAAGGGGCTCTTTTGCACAACATTGATGTTACTCCCCCTGAAAACCATGAGAGTTAGGCGGTATTCCCTTGAACACGTAATTCAATTCACCATGCTTAACAAGCTGCTTGACCCTCTTGCTTGTAACACTTATGCTTCTCTTACAGGAGAAACAGTGCTTCTTCCTTACATTGAAACAGGGCTACTCTGCACAAAGATAATATTCTTCACATTGTAAAATCCTGAGAGACAGTTAGTATTCCTTTGTAGAGCTCACTCAATTCTCACTTTTAAACAACATTCTAGACCCTCTTGCTGCTGGAATTAATGGTATTCATACATCCTAAACTGTTCTTCTTCCATTCAGTTGAATGCAGCTATTTGGCCCAACGGTGATGTTCCTCACACATGAAAAAACTCAGGGGTAGTCAGTATTCCCTTCAACAGGTAACTCATTTCTCGTAAGGAAACAAGTTGCTAAATATTCCTGCTTCTCACACATTGCATCCTGCCCAGAGCTACAAGGGTTTGTCCATTTAGTGGGAAGCACTTATTTTTCAAGGAGTGAATGGTTCTCCATTGTCAAAGGCTTTCATTTGGCAAGCATTCCTTTCACATGCTAATTCAACTCTCACAGGGAAACACAATGTGCTTGCAACTCCTGCTGCAAACCTTGCCATCTGCTTGCAAGAGACACAGTGCATGTTCCATTCAGTTGAAAGGGCCTATTGGCACAAAGATGGAATTGCTCACACTGTCAAACCCTGACAGATAGGAAGTGTTAATTTTGAATGCTAAATCAATTGAAGCTGCTAAACAAAGTGCTAGAGCATCTTTCTTGTAACCTTTGTGGTTCTCCTACAAGACATACAGTAATCCTTCCCTCCATTGAAAGAGGCAATTTTGCAGCAAAATGATGGTCCTCACACTTCCAAACTGTGAGAGGCAGCTGGTGTTCCTTTTAGAACTTCAGTCCACTCACACTGTTACACAACTTGCTAGACCCTCTTGCTTCTAACCTCAATAAGTTTCTTAGAAGAGCCTCACAACTTCTTCCATTCTCTTCAAAGGGGTGATGTTGCACTACGGTGATATTCCTCATCCCTGAAAACACTGAGTGGTAGGCAGTATTCCTTTAACCAAGTTACTCAATTCTCATCCGAAGACAAGCTGCTTCACCCTCCTGCTTGTAACCATTCATACTTTTCTTACAACATACGCACCGCTGGATCCAGTCACTTGAAAGAGGAGATTTTGCACAAAATTGAAGGTTCACACACATAAAAACACTGAGAGGTCTCAGTATGTCCTTAAACAGCTAACTCAGTTGAGAATCCTCAACAGAGTGCTAGGCCCTCTTCTTGTTAACAGTAATGACTGTCTTAGGAGACCAACAATGCATTTCCATTCACTCGAATGGGGCAATTTTGAAGAACATGGTAGTCCTCATCCCTGAAAGCCCTGAGAGGTAGGTAGTATTCCATGAAACAACTAACTCAATTCACAACGCTGAAGAAGGTGCTTGACCCTCTTCCTTCTAACATGAATGATTTTCTTACAAGAGCTACAGTGTTTCTCCATTGACTTCAGAGAGGCAATTTTGCACAAAGGTGATGTTCCTGAACCAGGAAAACACTGAGAGGTAGGCAGTATTCCTTCAAACAGCTAGGTCAATTCACAGTGCTAAACAAGTTGCTAGACCCAGTTGCTTCAAACATTAATGACTCTCTCACAAGACATACCAGGAATCTCCCTTTCGCTTGTAAGGGATAGTTTGGAAATGTTGTGTTCCTCACCCATGTAAATGCTGAGAGGTAGGCAGTTTTCCTTTACCCAGCTAACTCAGTCTACAAAGCTGAACAAGGTGGTAGCCCCTTTTCATACTAACATGAATGGTTCTCTCACAAGATCAACAGTGCTTCTTCCAATCCCTTTAAAGGGGTTATTTTGCACATACCTGGTATTGCTCACCCCTGAAAACACTGAGTTGCAGGCACTATTCCTTTCAAGAAGAATATCAATTCACCTTGGAAAACTAGGTGCTTGACCCTCCTGCTGCTAACATTCATACTTGTCTTCCAAGAGATGTAGTGCTGGTTCCACTGACTTGAAAGAAGCAATTTTGCACAAACTTCATGTTCCTCACCCATAAAAACACTGAGAGCGAGGCAGTATTCCCTTGAACAGGTAACTCAATTCACAATGCAGAACAGGGTGCTACACCCTCCTGCTTCTAAAAATAAAGATTGTCCTACAAGTGCTACAGTAAGCCTCCATTGACTTGAATGGGGCTCTTTTGCAGAACATTGATGCTACTCCCCTGAAAACAGTGAGATGTAGGCAGTATTCCTTCAAACAGCTAGGTCAATTCACAGTGCTATACAAGTTGCTAGACCCTGCGCTTGAAACATTAATGACTCCCTTACAAGAACTACCAGGAATCTCCCTTTCGCTTGTAAGGGATAGTTTGGAAATGTTGTGTTCCTCACCCATGAAAACGCTGAGAGGGAAGCAGCATTCCTTTACCCAGCTAACTCAGTTCACAATGCTGAAGAAGGTGGCAGCCCCTTTTGTTTCTCACATGAAAGATTCTCTCACAAGTTCGACAGTGCTTCTTCCAATCCCTTTAAGGGGGTTATTTTGCACATAGCTGGTATTGCTCACCCATGAAAACACTGAGTTGCAGGCACTATTCCTTTCAAGAAGAATATCAATTCACCTTGGAAAACTAGGTGCTTGACCCTCCTGCTGCTAACATTCATACTTCTCCTCCAAGTGATGTAGTGCTGATTCCATTGACTTGAAAGAGGCGATTTTGCACAAACCTCATGTTCCTCACCCATGAAAACACAGAGAGTTAGGCAGTATTCCCTTGAACAGGTAACTCAATTCACAATGCTGAACAGGGTGCTAGACCCTCTTGCTTCTCACATTAATGATTGTCTTACAAGAGCTACAGTAAGCCTCCATTCACTTGAAAGGGGCTCTTTTGCACAACATTGATGTTACTCCCCCTGAAAACCATGAGAGTTAGGCGGTATTCCCTTGAACACGTAATTCAATTCACCATGCTTAACAAGCTGCTTGACCCTCTTGCTTGTAACACTTATGCTTCTCTTACAGGAGAAACAGTGCTTCTTCCTTACATTGAAACAGGGCTACTCTGCACAAAGATAATATTCTTCACATTGTAAAATCCTGAGAGACAGTTAGTATTCCTTTGTAGAGCTCACTCAATTCTCACTTTTAAACAACATTCTAGACCCTCTTGCTGCTGGAATTAATGGTATTCATACATCCTAAACTGTTCTTCTTCCATTCAGTTGAATGCAGCTATTTGGCCCAACGGTGATGTTCCTCACACATGAAAAAACTCAGGGGTAGTCAGTATTCCCTTCAACAGGTAACTCATTTCTCGTAAGGAAACAAGTTGCTAAATATTCCTGCTTCTCACACATTGCATCCTGCCCTGAGCTACAAGGGTTTGTCCATTTAGTGGGAAGCACTTATTTTTCAAGGAGTGAATGGTTCTCCATTGTCAAAGGCTTTCATTTGGCAAGCATTCCTTTCACATGCTAATTCAACTCTCACAGGGAAACACAATGTGCTTGCAACTCCTGCTGCAAACCTTGCCATCTGCTTGCAAGAGACACAGTGCATGTTCCATTCAGTTGAAAGGGCCTATTGGCACAAAGATGGAATTGCTCACACTGTCAAACCCTGACAGATAGGAAGTGTTAATTTTGAATGCTAAATCAATTGAAGCTGCTAAACAAAGTGCTAGAGCATCTTTCTTGTAACCTTTGTGGTTCTCCTACAAGACATACAGTAATCCTTCCCTCCATTGAAAGAGGCAATTTTGCAGCAAAATGATGGTCCTCACACTTCCAAACTGTGAGAGGCAGCTGGTGTTCCTTTTAGAACTTCAGTCCACTCACACTGTTACACAACTTGCTAGACCCTCTTGCTTCTAACCTCAATAAGTTTCTTAGAAGAGCCTCACAACTTCTTCCATTCTCTTCAAAGGGGTGATGTTGCACTACGGTGATATTCCTCATCCCTGAAAACACTGAGTGGTAGGCAGTATTCCTTTAACCAAGTTACTCAATTCTCATCCGAAGACAAGCTGCTTCACCCTCCTGCTTGTAACCATTCATACTTTTCTTACAACATACGCACCGCTGGATCCAGTCACTTGAAAGAGGAGATTTTGCACAAAATTGAAGGTTCACACACATAAAAACACTGAGAGGTCTCAGTATGTCCTTAAACAGCTAACTCAGTTGAGAATCCTCAACAGAGTGCTAGGCCCTCTTCTTGTTAACAGTAATGACTGTCTTAGGAGACCAACAATGCATTTCCATTCACTCGAATGGGGCAATTTTGAAGAACATGGTAGTCCTCATCCCTGAAAGCCCTGAGAGGTAGGTAGTATTCCATGAAACAACTAACTCAATTCACAACGCTGAAGAAGGTGCTTGACCCTCTTCCTTCTAACATGAATGATTTTCTTACAAGAGCTACAGTGTTTCTCCATTGACTTCAGAGAGGCAATTTTGCACAAAGGTGATGTTCCTGACCCAGGAAAACACTGAGAGGTAGGCAGTATTCCTTCAAACAGCTAGGTCAATTCACAGTGCTAAACAAGTTGCTAGACCCTGTTGCTTCAAACATTAATGACTCTCTCACAAGACATACCAGGAATCTCCCTTTCGCTTGTAAGGGATACTTTGGAAATGTTGTGTTCCTCACCCATGTAAATGCTGAGAGGTAGGCAGTTTTCCTTTACCCAGCTAACTCAGTCTACAAAGCTGAACAAGGTGGTAGCCCCTTTTCATACTAACATGAATGGTTCTCTCACAAGATCAACAGTGCTTCTTCCAATCCCTTTAAAGGGGTTATTTTGCACATACCTGGTATTGCTCACCCCTGAAAACACTGAGTTGCAGGCACTATTCCTTTCAAGAAGAATATCAATTCACCTTGGAAAACTAGGTGCTTGACCCTCCTGCTGCTAACATTCATAC
This sequence comes from Castor canadensis, assembly GCF_047511655.1. Taxonomy (NCBI): domain Eukaryota; kingdom Metazoa; phylum Chordata; class Mammalia; order Rodentia; family Castoridae; genus Castor; species Castor canadensis. The sequence continues at coordinate 65,680,001 of NC_133396.1, read as the reverse complement.
TTGTCTTCCAAGAGATGTAGTGCTGGTTCCACTGACTTGAAAGAAGCAATTTTGCACAAACTTCATGTTCCTCACCCATAAAAACACTGAGAGCGAGGCAGTATTCCCTTGAACAGGTAACTCAATTCACAATGCAGAACAGGGTGTTACACCCTCTTGCTTCTAAAAATAAAGATTGTCCTACAAGTGCTACAGTAAGCCTCCATTCACTTGAATGGGGCTCTTTTGCAGAACATTGATGCTACTCCCCTGAAAACAGTGAGATGTAGGCAGTATTCCTTCAAACAGCTAGGTCAATTCACAGTGCTATACAAGTTGCTAGACCCTGCGCTTGAAACATTAATGACTCCCTTACAAGAACTACCAGGAATCTCCCTTTCGCTTGTAAGGGATATTTTGGAAATGTTGTGTTCCTCACCCATGAAAACGCTGAGAGGGAAGCAGCATTCCTTTACCCAGCTAACTCAGTTCACAATGCTGAAGAAGGTGGCAGCCCCTTTTGTTTCTCACATGAATGATTCTCTCACAAGTTCGACAGTGCTTCTTCCAATCCCTTTAAGGGGGTTATTTTGCACATAGCTGGTATTGCTCACCCATGAAAACACTGAGTTGCAGGCACTATTCCTTTCAAGAAGAATATCAGTTCACCTTGGAAAACTAGGTGCTTGACCCTCCTGCTGCTAACATTCATACTTCTCCTCCAAGTGATGTAGTGCTGATTCCATTGACTTGAAAGAGGCAATTTTGCACAAACCTCATGTTCCTCACCCATGAAAACACAGAGAGTTAGGCAGTATTCCCTTGAACAGGTAACTCAATTCACAATGCTGAACAGGGTGCTAGACCCTCTTGCTTCTCACATTAATGATTGTCTTACAAGAGCTACAGTAAGCCTCCATTCACTTGAAAGGGGCTCTTTTGCACAACATTGATGTTACTCCCCCTGAAAACCGTGAGAGTTAGGCATTATTCCCTTGAACACGTAATTCAATTCACCATGCTTAACAAGCTGGTTGACCCTCTTGCTTGTAACACTTATGCTTCTCTTACAGGAGAAACAGTGCTTCTTCCTTACATTGAAACAGGGCTACTCTGCACAAAGATAATATTCTTCACATTGTAAAATCCTGAGAGACAGTTAGTATTCCTTTGTAGAGCTCACTCAATTCTCACTTTTAAACAACATTCTAGACCCTCTTGCTGCTGGAATTAATGGTATTCATACATCCTAAACTGTTCTTCTTCCATTCAGTTGAATGCAGCTATTTGGCCCAACGGTGATGTTCCTCACACATGAAAAAACTCAGGGGTAGTCAGTATTCCCTTCAACAGGTAACTCATTTCTCGTAAGGAAACAAGTTGCTAAATATTCCTGCTTCTCACACATTGCATCCTGCCCTGAGCTACAAGGGTTTGTCCATTTAGTGGGAAGCACTTATTTTTCAAGGAGTGAATGGTTCTCCATTGTCAAAGGCTTTCATTTGGCAAGCATTCCTTTCACATGCTAATTCAACTCTCACAGGGAAACACAATGTGCTTGCAACTCCTGCTGCAAACCTTGCCATCTGCTTGCAAGAGACACAGTGCATGTTCCATTCAGTTGAAAGGGCCTATTGGCACAAAGATGGAATTGCTCACACTGTCAAACCCTGACAGATAGGAAGTGTTAATTTTGAATGCTAAATCAATTGAAGCTGCTAAACAAAGTGCTAGAGCATCTTTCTTGTAACCTTTGTGGTTCTCCTACAAGACATACAGTAATCCTTCCCTCCATTGAAAGAGGCAATTTTGCAGCAAAATGATGGTCCTCACACTTCCAAACTGTGAGAGGCAGCTGGTGTTCCTTTTAGAACTTCAGTCCACTCACACTGTTACACAACTTGCTAGACCCTCTTGCTTCTAACCTCAATAAGTTTCTTAGAAGAGCCTCACAACTTCTTCCATTCTCTTCAAAGGGGTGATGTTGCACTACGGTGATATTCCTCATCCCTGAAAACACTGAGTGGTAGGCAGTATTCCTTTAACCAAGTTACTCAATTCTCATCCGAAGACAAGCTGCTTCACCCTCCTGCTTGTAACCATTCATACTTTTCTTACAACATACGCACCGCTGGATCCAGTCACTTGAAAGAGGAGATTTTGCACAAAATTGAAGGTTCACACACATAAAAACACTGAGAGGTCTCAGTATGTCCTTAAACAGCTAACTCAGTTGAGAATCCTCAACAGAGTGCTAGGCCCTCTTCTTGTTAACAGTAATGACTGTCTTAGGAGACCAACAATGCATTTCCATTCACTCGAATGGGGCAATTTTGAAGAACATGGTAGTCCTCATCCCTGAAAGCCCTGAGAGGTAGGTAGTATTCCATGAAACAACTAACTCAATTCACAACGCTGAAGAAGGTGCTTGACCCTCTTCCTTCTAACATGAATGATTTTCTTACAAGAGCTACAGTGTTTCTCCATTGACTTCAGAGAGGCAATTTTGCACAAAGGTGATGTTCCTGACCCAGGAAAACACTGAGAGGTAGGCAGTATTCCTTCAAACAGCTAGGTCAATTCACAGTGCTAAACAAGTTGCTAGACCCTGTTGCTTCAAACATTAATGACTCTCTCACAAGACATACCAGGAATCTCCCTTTCGCTTGTAAGGGATACTTTGGAAATGTTGTGTTCCTCACCCATGTAAATGCTGAGAGGTAGGCAGTTTTCCTTTACCCAGCTAACTCAGTCTACAAAGCTGAACAAGGTGGTAGCCCCTTTTCATACTAACATGAATGGTTCTCTCACAAGATCAACAGTGCTTCTTCCAATCCCTTTAAAGGGGTTATTTTGCACATACCTGGTATTGCTCACCCCTGAAAACACTGAGTTGCAGGCACTATTCCTTTCAAGAAGAATATCAATTCACCTTGGAAAACTAGGTGCTTGACCCTCCTGCTGCTAACATTCATACTTGTCTTCCAAGAGATGTAGTGCTGGTTCCACTGACTTGAAAGAAGCAATTTTGCACAAACTTCATGTTCCTCACCCATAAAAACACTGAGAGCGAGGCAGTATTCCCTTGAACAGGTAACTCAATTCACAATGCAGAACAGGGTGTTACACCCTCTTGCTTCTAAAAATAAAGATTGTCCTACAAGTGCTACAGTAAGCCTCCATTCACTTGAATGGGGCTCTTTTGCAGAACATTGATGCTACTCCCCTGAAAACAGTGAGATGTAGGCAGTATTCCTTCAAACAGCTAGGTCAATTCACAGTGCTATACAAGTTGCTAGACCCTGCGCTTGAAACATTAATGACTCCCTTACAAGAACTACCAGGAATCTCCCTTTCGCTTGTAAGGGATATTTTGGAAATGTTGTGTTCCTCACCCATGAAAACGCTGAGAGGGAAGCAGCATTCCTTTACCCAGCTAACTCAGTTCACAATGCTGAAGAAGGTGGCAGCCCCTTTTGTTTCTCACATGAATGATTCTCTCACAAGTTCGACAGTGCTTCTTCCAATCCCTTTAAGGGGGTTATTTTGCACATAGCTGGTATTGCTCACCCATGAAAACACTGAGTTGCAGGCACTATTCCTTTCAAGAAGAATATCAGTTCACCTTGGAAAACTAGGTGCTTGACCCTCCTGCTGCTAACATTCATACTTCTCCTCCAAGTGATGTAGTGCTGATTCCATTGACTTGAAAGAGGCAATTTTGCACAAACCTCATGTTCCTCACCCATGAAAACACAGAGAGTTAGGCAGTATTCCCTTGAACAGGTAACTCAATTCACAATGCTGAACAGGGTGCTAGACCCTCTTGCTTCTCACATTAATGATTGTCTTACAAGAGCTACAGTAAGCCTCCATTCACTTGAAAGGGGCTCTTTTGCACAACATTGATGTTACTCCCCCTGAAAACCGTGAGAGTTAGGCATTATTCCCTTGAACACGTAATTCAATTCACCATGCTTAACAAGCTGGTTGACCCTCTTGCTTGTAACACTTATGCTTCTCTTACAGGAGAAACAGTGCTTCTTCCTTACATTGAAACAGGGCTACTCTGCACAAAGATAATATTCTTCACATTGTAAAATCCTGAGAGACAGTTAGTATTCCTTTGTAGAGCTCACTCAATTCTCACTTTTAAACAACATTCTAGACCCTCTTGCTGCTGGAATTAATGGTATTCATACATCCTAAACTGTTCTTCTTCCATTCAGTTGAATGCAGCTATTTGGCCCAACGGTGATGTTCCTCACACATGAAAAAACTCAGGGGTAGTCAGTATTCCCTTCAACAGGTAACTCATTTCTCGTAAGGAAACAAGTTGCTAAATATTCCTGCTTCTCACACATTGCATCCTGCCCTGAGCTACAAGGGTTTGTCCATTTAGTGGGAAGCACTTATTTTTCAAGGAGTGAATGGTTCTCCATTGTCAAAGGCTTTCATTTGGCAAGCATTCCTTTCACATGCTAATTCAACTCTCACAGGGAAACACAATGTGCTTGCAACTCCTGCTGCAAACCTTGCCATCTGCTTGCAAGAGACACAGTGCATGTTCCATTCAGTTGAAAGGGCCTATTGGCACAAAGATGGAATTGCTCACACTGTCAAACCCTGACAGATAGGAAGTGTTAATTTTGAATGCTAAATCAATTGAAGCTGCTAAACAAAGTGCTAGAGCATCTTTCTTGTAACCTTTGTGGTTCTCCTACAAGACATACAGTAATCCTTCCCTCCATTGAAAGAGGCAATTTTGCAGCAAAATGATGGTCCTCACACTTCCAAACTGTGAGAGGCAGCTGGTGTTCCTTTTAGAACTTCAGTCCACTCACACTGTTACACAACTTGCTAGACCCTCTTGCTTCTAACCTCAATAAGTTTCTTAGAAGAGCCTCACAACTTCTTCCATTCTCTTCAAAGGGGTGATGTTGCACTACGGTGATATTCCTCATCCCTGAAAACACTGAGTGGTAGGCAGTATTCCTTTAACCAAGTTACTCAATTCTCATCCGAAGACAAGCTGCTTCACCCTCCTGCTTGTAACCATTCATACTTTTCTTACAACATACGCACCGCTGGATCCAGTCACTTGAAAGAGGAGATTTTGCACAAAATTGAAGGTTCACACACATAAAAACACTGAGAGGTCTCAGTATGTCCTTAAACAGCTAACTCAGTTGAGAATCCTCAACAGAGTGCTAGGCCCTCTTCTTGTTAACAGTAATGACTGTCTTAGGAGACCAACAATGCATTTCCATTCACTCGAATGGGGCAATTTTGAAGAACATGGTAGTCCTCATCCCTGAAAGCCCTGAGAGGTAGGTAGTATTCCATGAAACAACTAAGTCAATTCACAACGCTGAAGAAGGTGCTTGACCCTCTTCCTTCTAACATGAATGATTTTCTTACAAGAGCTACAGTGTTTCTCCATTGACTTCAGAGAGGCAATTTTGCACAAAGGTGATGTTCCTGACCCAGGAAAACACTGAGAGGTAGGCAGTATTCCTTCAAACAGCTAGGTCAATTCACAGTGCTAAACAAGTTGCTAGACCCTGTTGCTTCAAACATTAATGACTCTCTCACAAGACATACCAGGAATCTCCCTTTCGCTTGTAAGGGATACTTTGGAAATGTTGTGTTCCTCACCCATGTAAATGCTGAGAGGTAGGCAGTTTTCCTTTACCCAGCTAACTCAGTCTACAAAGCTGAACAAGGTGGTAGCCCCTTTTCATACTAACATGAATGGTTCTCTCACAAGATCAACAGTGCTTCTTCCAATCCCTTTAAAGGGGTTATTTTGCACATACCTGGTATTGCTCACCCCTGAAAACACTGAGTTGCAGGCACTATTCCTTTCAAGAAGAATATCAATTCACCTTGGAAAACTAGGTGCTTGACCCTCCTGCTGCTAACATTCATACTTGTCTTCCAAGAGATGTAGTGCTGGTTCCACTGACTTGAAAGAAGCAATTTTGCACAAACTTCATGTTCCTCACCCATAAAAACACTGAGAGCGAGGCAGTATTCCCTTGAACAGGTAACTCAATTCACAATGCAGAACAGGGTGCTACACCCTCTTGCTTCTAAAAATAAAGATTGTCCTACAAGTGCTACAGTAAGCCTCCATTCACTTGAATGGGGCTCTTTTGCAGAACATTGATGCTACTCCCCTGAAAACAGTGAGATGTAGGCAGTATTCCTTCAAACAGCTAGGTCAATTCACAGTGCTATACAAGTTGCTAGACCCTGCGCTTGAAACATTAATGACTCCCTTACAAGAACTACCAGGAATCTCCCTTTCGCTTGTAAGGGATAGTTTGGAAATGTTGTGTTCCTCACCCATGAAAACGCTGAGAGGGAAGCAGCATTCCTTTACCCAGCTAACTCAGTTCACAATGCTGAAGAAGGTGGCAGCCCCTTTTGTTTCTCACATGAATGATTCTCTCACAAGTTCGACAGTGCTTCTTCCAATCCCTTTAAGGGGGTTATTTTGCACATAGCTGGTATTGCTCACCCATGAAAACACTGAGTTGCAGGCACTATTCCTTTCAAGAAGAATATCAGTTCACCTTGGAAAACTAGGTGCTTGACCCTCCTGCTGCTAACATTCATACTTCTCCTCCAAGTGATGTAGTGCTGATTCCATTGACTTGAAAGAGGCAATTTTGCACAAACCTCATGTTCCTCACCCATGAAAACACAGAGAGTTAGGCAGTATTCCCTTGAACAGGTAACTCAATTCACAATGCTGAACAGGGTGCTAGACCCTCTTGCTTCTCACATTAATGATTTTCTTACAAGAGCTACAGTAAGCCTCCATTCACTTGAAAGGGGCTCTTTTGCACAACATTGATGTTACTCCCCCTGAAAACCATGAGAGTTAGGCGGTATTCCCTTGAACACGTAATTCAATTCACCATGCTTAACAAGCTGCTTGACCCTCTTGCTTGTAACACTTATGCTTCTCTTACAGGAGAAACAGTGCTTCTTCCTTACATTGAAACAGGGCTACTCTGCACAAAGATAATATTCTTCACATTGTAAAATCCTGAGAGACAGTTAGTATTCCTTTGTAGAGCTCACTCAATTCTCACTTTTAAACAACATTCTAGACCCTCTTGCTGCTGGAATTAATGGTATTCATACATCCTAAACTGTTCTTCTTCCATTCAGTTGAATGCAGCTATTTGGCCCAACGGTGATGTTCCTCACACATGAAAAAACTCAGGGGTAGTCAGTATTCCCTTCAACAGGTAACTCATTTCTCGTAAGGAAACAAGTTGCTAAATATTCCTGCTTCTCACACATTGCATCCTGCCCTGAGCTACAAGGGTTTGTCCATTTAGTGGGAAGCACTTATTTTTCAAGGAGTGAATGGTTCTCCATTGTCAAAGGCTTTCATTTGGCAAGCATTCCTTTCACATGCTAATTCAACTCTCACAGGGAAACACAATGTGCTTGCAACTCCTGCTGCAAACCTTGCCATCTGCTTGCAAGAGACACAGTGCATGTTCCATTCAGTTGAAAGGGCCTATTGGCACAAAGATGGAATTGCTCACACTGTCAAACCCTGACAGATAGGAAGTGTTAATTTTGAATGCTAAATCAATTGAAGCTGCTAAACAAAGTGCTAGAGCATCTTTCTTGTAACCTTTGTGGTTCTCCTACAAGACATACAGTAATCCTTCCCTCCATTGAAAGAGGCAATTTTGCAGCAAAATGATGGTCCTCACACTTCCAAACTGTGAGAGGCAGCTGGTGTTCCTTTTAGAACTTCAGTCCACTCACACTGTTACACAACTTGCTAGACCCTCTTGCTTCTAACCTCAATAAGTTTCTTAGAAGAGCCTCACAACTTCTTCCATTCTCTTCAAAGGGGTGATGTTGCACTACGGTGATATTCCTCATCCCTGAAAACACTGAGTGGTAGGCAGTATTCCTTTAACCAAGTTACTCAATTCTCATCCGAAGACAAGCTGCTTCACCCTCCTGCTTGTAACCATTCATACTTTTCTTACAACATACGCACCGCTGGATCCAGTCACTTGAAAGAGGAGATTTTGCACAAAATTGAAGGTTCACACACATAAAAACACTGAGAGGTCTCAGTATGTCCTTAAACAGCTAACTCAGTTGAGAATCCTCAACAGAGTGCTAGGCCCTCTTCTTGTTAACAGTAATGACTGTCTTAGGAGACCAACAATGCATTTCCATTCACTCGAATGGGGCAATTTTGAAGAACATGGTAGTCCTCATCCCTGAAAGCCCTGAGAGGTAGGTAGTATTCCATGAAACAACTAACTCAATTCACAACGCTGAAGAAGGTGCTTGACCCTCTTCCTTCTAACATGAATGATTTTCTTACAAGAGCTACAGTGTTTCTCCATTGACTTCAGAGAGGCAATTTTGCACAAAGGTGATGTTCCTGACCCAGGAAAACACTGAGAGGTAGGCAGTATTCCTTCAAACAGCTAGGTCAATTCACAGTGCTAAACAAGTTGCTAGACCCTGTTGCTTCAAACATTAATGACTCTCTCACAAGACATACCAGGAATCTCCCTTTCGCTTGTAAGGGATACTTTGGAAATGTTGTGTTCCTCACCCATGTAAATGCTGAGAGGTAGGCAGTTTTCCTTTACCCAGCTAACTCAGTCTACAAAGCTGAACAAGGTGGTAGCCCCTTTTCATACTAACATGAATGGTTCTCTCACAAGATCAACAGTGCTTCTTCCAATCCCTTTAAAGGGGTTATTTTGCACATACCTGGTATTGCTCACCCCTGAAAACACTGAGTTGCAGGCACTATTCCTTTCAAGAAGAATATCAATTCACCTTGGAAAACTAGGTGCTTGACCCTCCTGCTGCTAACATTCATACTTGTCTTCCAAGAGATGTAGTGCTGGTTCCACTGACTTGAAAGAAGCAATTTTGCACAAACTTCATGTTCCTCACCCATAAAAACACTGAGAGCGAGGCAGTATTCCCTTGAACAGGTAACTCAATTCACAATGCAGAACAGGGTGCTACACCCTCTTGCTTCTAAAAATAAAGATTGTCCTACAAGTGCTACAGTAAGCCTCCATTCACTTGAATGGGGCTCTTTTGCAGAACATTGATGCTACTCCCCTGAAAACAGTGAGATGTAGGCAGTATTCCTTCAAACAGCTAGGTCAATTCACAGTGCTATACAAGTTGCTAGACCCTGCGCTTGAAACATTAATGACTCCCTTACAAGAACTACCAGGAATCTCCCTTTCGCTTGTAAGGGATAGTTTGGAAATGTTGTGTTCCTCACCCATGAAAACGCTGAGAGGGAAGCAGCATTCCTTTACCCAGCTAACTCAGTTCACAATGCTGAAGAAGGTGGCAGCCCCTTTTGTTTCTCACATGAATGATTCTCTCACAAGTTCGACAGTGCTTCTTCCAATCCCTTTAAGGGGGTTATTTTGCACATAGCTGGTATTGCTCACCCATGAAAACACTGAGTTGCAGGCACTAGTCCTTTCAAGAAGAATATCAGTTCACCTTGGAAAACTAGGTGCTTGACCCTCCTGCTGCTAACATTCATACTTCTCCTCCAAGTGATGTAGTGCTGATTCCATTGACTTGAAAGAGGCAATTTTGCACAAACCTCATGTTCCTCACCCATGAAAACACAGAGAGTTAGGCAGTATTCCCTTGAACAGGTAACTCAATTCACAATGCTGAACAGGGTGCTAGACCCTCTTGCTTCTCACATTAATGATTGTCTTACAAGAGCTACAGTAAGCCTCCATTCACTTGAAAGGGGCTCTTTTGCACAACATTGATGTTACTCCCCCTGAAAACCGTGAGAGTTAGGCAGTATTCCCTTGAACACGTAATTCAATTCACCATGCTTAACAAGCTGCTTGACCCTCTTGCTTGTAACACTTATGCTTCTCTTACAGGAGAAACAGTGCTTCTTCCTTACATTGAAACAGGGCTACTCTGCACAAAGATAATATTCTTCACATTGTAAAATCCTGAGAGACAGTTAGTATTCCTTTGTAGAGCTCACTCAATTCTCACTTTTAAACAACATTCTAGACCCTCTTGCTGCTGGAATTAATGGTATTCATACATCCTAAACTGTTCTTCTTCCATTCAGTTGAATGCAGCTATTTGGCCCAACGGTGATGTTCCTCACACATGAAAAAACTCAGGGGTAGTCAGTATTCCCTTCAACAGGTAACTCATTTCTCGTGAGGAAACAAGTTGCTAAATATTCCTGCTTCTCACACATTGCATCCTGCCCTGAGCTACAAGGGTTTGTCCATTTAGTGGGAAGCACTTATTTTTCAAGGAGTGAATGGTTCTCCATTGTCAAAGGCTTTCATTTGGCAAGCATTCCTTTCACATGCTAATTCAACTCTCACAGGGAAACACAATGTGCTTGCAACTCCTGCTGCAAACCTTGCCATCTGCTTGCAAGAGACACAGTGCATGTTCCATTCAGTTGAAAGGGCCTATTGGCACAAAGATGGAATTGCTCACACTGTCAAACCCTGACAGATAGGAAGTGTTAATTTTGAATGCTAAATCAATTGAAGCTGCTAAACAAAGTGCTAGAGCATCTTTCTTGTAACCTTTGTGGTTCTCCTACAAGACATACAGTAATCCTTCCCTCCATTGAAAGAGGCAATTTTGCAGCAAAATGATGGTCCTCACACTTCCAAACTGTGAGAGGCAGCTGGTGTTCCTTTTAGAACTTCAGTCCACTCACACTGTTACACAACTTGCTAGACCCTCTTGCTTCTAACCTCAATAAGTTTCTTAGAAGAGCCTCACAACTTCTTCCATTCTCTTCAAAGGGGTGATGTTGCACTAAGGTGATATTCCTCATCCCTGAAAACACTGAGTGGTAGGCAGTATTCCTTTAACCAAGTTACTCAATTCTCATCCGAAGACAAGCTGCTTCACCCTCCTGCTTGTAACCATTCATACTTTTCTTACAACATACGCACCGCTGGATCCAGTCACTTGAAAGAGGAGATTTTGCACAAAATTGAAGGTTCACACACATAAAAACACTGAGAGGTCTCAGTATGTCCTTAAACAGCTAACTCAGTTGAGAATCCTCAACAGAGTGCTAGGCCCTCTTCTTGTTAACAGTAATGACTGTCTTAGGAGACCAACAATGCATTTCCATTCACTCGAATGGGGCAATTTTGAAGAACATGGTAGTCCTCATCCCTGAAAGCCCTGAGAGGTAGGTAGTATTCCATGAAACAACTAACTCAATTCACAACGCTGAAGAAGGTGCTTGACCCTCTTCCTTCTAACATGAATGATTTTCTTACAAGAGCTACAGTGTTTCTCCATTGACTTCAGAGAGGCAATTTTGCACAAAGGTGATGTTCCTGACCCAGGAAAACACTGAGAGGTAGGCAGTATTCCTTCAAACAGCTAGGTCAATTCACAGTGCTAAACAAGTTGCTAGACCCTGTTGCTTCAAACATTAATGACTCTCTCACAAGACATACCAGGAATCTCCCTTTCGCTTGTAAGGGATACTTTGGAAATGTTGTGTTCCTCACCCATGTAAATGCTGAGAGGTAGGCAGTTTTCCTTTACCCAGCTAACTCAGTCTACAAAGCTGAACAAGGTGGTAGCCCCTTTTCATACTAACATGAATGGTTCTCTCACAAGATCAACAGTGCTTCTTCCAATCCCTTTAAAGGGGTTATTTTGCACATACCTGGTATTTCTCACCCCTGAAAACACTGAGTTGCAGGCACTATTCCTTTCAAGAAGAATATCAATTCACCTTGGAAAACTAGGTGCTTGACCCTCCTGCTGCTAACATTCATACTTGTCTTCCAAGAGATGTAGTGCTGGTTCCACTGACTTGAAAGAAGCAATTTTGCACAAACTTCATGTTCCTCACCCATAAAAACACTGAGAGCGAGGCAGTATTCCCTTGAACAGGTAACTCAATTCACAATGCAGAACAGGGTGCTACACCCTCTTGCTTCTAAAAATAAAGATTGTCCTACAAGTGCTACAGTAAGCCTCCATTCACTTGAATGGGGCTCTTTTGCAGAACATTGATGCTACTCCCCTGAAAACAGTGAGATGTAGGCAGTATTCCTTCAAACAGCTAGGTCAATTCACAGTGCTATACAAGTTGCTAGACCCTGCACTTGAAACATTAATGACTCCCTTACAAGAACTACCAGGAATCTCCCTTTCGCTTGTAAGGGATAGTTTGGAAATGTTGTGTTCCTCACCCATGAAAACGCTGAGAGGGAAGCAGCATTCCTTTACCCAGCTAACTCAGTTCACAATGCTGAAGAAGGTGGCAGCCCCTTTTGTTTCTCACATGAATGATTCTCTCACAAGTTCGACAGTGCTTCTTCCAATCCCTTTAAGGGGGTTATTTTGCACATAGCTGGTATTGCTCACCCATGAAAACACTGAGTTGCAGGCACTATTCCTTTCAAGAAGAATATCAGTTCACCTTGGAAAACTAGGTGCTTGACCCTCCTGCTGCTAACATTCATACTTCTCCTCCAAGTGATGTAGTGCTGATTCCATTGACTTGAAAGAGGCAATTTTGCACAAACCTCATGTTCCTCACCCATGAAAACACAGAGAGTTAGGCAGTATTCCCTTGAACAGGTAACTCAATTCACAATGCTGAACAGGGTGCTAGACCCTCTTGCTTCTCACATTAATGATTGTCTTACAAGAGCTACAGTAAGCCTCCATTCACTTGAAAGGGGCTCTTTTGCACAACATTGATGTTACTCCCCCTGAAAACCGTGAGAGTTAGGCAGTATTCCCTTGAACACGTAATTCAATTCACCATGCTTAACAAGCTGCTTGACCCTCTTGCTTGTAACACTTATGCTTCTCTTACAGGAGAAACAGTGCTTCTTCCTTACATTGAAACAGGGCTACTCTGCACAAAGATAATATTCTTCACATTGTAAAATCCTGAGAGACAGTTAGTATTCCTTTGTAGAGCTCACTCAATTCTCACTTTTAAACAACATTCTAGACCCTCTTGCTGCTGGAATTAATGGTATTCATACATCCTAAACTGTTCTTCTTCCATTCAGTTGAATGCAGCTATTTGGCCCAACGGTGATGTTCCTCACACATGAAAAAACTCAGGGGTAGTCAGTATTCCCTTCAACAGGTAACTCATTTCTCGTAAGGAAACAAGTTGCTAAATATTCCTGCTTCTCACACATTGCATCCTGCCCTGAGCTACAAGGGTTTGTCCATTTAGTGGGAAGCACTTATTTTTCAAGGAGTGAATGGTTCTCCATTGTCAAAGGCTTTCATTTGGCAAGCATTCCTTTCACATGCTAATTCAACTCTCACAGGGAAACACAATGTGCTTGCAACTCCTGCTGCAAACCTTGCCATCTGCTTGCAAGAGACACAGTGCATGTTCCATTCAGTTGAAAGGGCCTATTGGCACAAAGATGGAATTGCTCACACTGTCAAACCCTGACAGATAGGAAGTGTTAATTTTGAATGCTAAATCAATTGAAGCTGCTAAACAAAGTGCTAGAGCATCTTTCTTGTAACCTTTGTGGTTCTCCTACAAGACATACAGTAATCCTTCCCTCCATTGAAAGAGGCAATTTTGCAGCAAAATGATGGTCCTCACACTTCCAAACTGTGAGAGGCAGCTGGTGTTCCTTTTAGAACTTCAGTCCACTCACACTGTTACACAACTTGCTAGACCCTCTTGCTTCTAACCTCAATAAGTTTCTTAGAAGAGCCTCACAACTTCTTCCATTCTCTTCAAAGGGGTGATGTTGCACTAAGGTGATATTCCTCATCCCTGACAACACTGAGTGGTAGGCAGTATTCCTTTAACCAAGTTACTCAATTCTCATCCGAAGACAAGCTGCTTCACCCTCCTGCTTGTAACCATTCATACTTTTCTTACAACATACGCACCGCTGGATCCAGTCACTTGAAAGAGGAGATTTTGCACAAAATTGAAGGTTCACACACATAAAAACACTGAGAGGTCTCAGTATGTCCTTAAACAGCTAACTCAGTTGAGAATCCTCAACAGAGTGCTAGGCCCTCTTCTTGTTAACAGTAATGACTGTCTTAGGAGACCAACAATGCATTTCCATTCACTCGAATGGGGCAATTTTGAAGAACATGGTAGTCCTCATCCCTGAAAGCCCTGAGAGGTAGGTAGTATTCCATGAAACAACTAACTCAATTCACAACGCTGAAGAAGGTGCTTGACCCTCTTCCTTCTAACATGAATGATTTTCTTACAAGAGCTACAGTGTTTCTCCATTGACTTCAGAGAGGCAATTTTGCACAAAGGTGATGTTCCTGACCCAGGAAAACACTGAGAGGTAGGCAGTATTCCTTCAAACAGCTAGGTCAATTCACAGTGCTAAACAAGTTGCTAGACCCTGTTGCTTCAAACATTAATGACTCTCTCACAAGACATACCAGGAATCTCCCTTTCGCTTGTAAGGGATACTTTGGAAATGTTGTGTTCCTCACCCATGTAAATGCTGAGAGGTAGGCAGTTTTCCTTTACCCAGCTAACTCAGTCTACAAAGCTGAACAAGGTGGTAGCCCCTTTTCATACTAACATGAATGGTTCTCTCACAAGATCAACAGTGCTTCTTCCAATCCCTTTAAAGGGGTTATTTTGCACATACCTGGTATTGCTCACCCCTGAAAACACTGAGTTGCAGGCACTATTCCTTTCAAGAAGAATATCAATTCACCTTGGAAAACTAGGTGCTTGACCCTCCTGCTGCTAACATTCATACTTGTCTTCCAAGAGATGTAGTGCTGGTTCCACTGACTTGAAAGAAGCAATTTTGCACAAACTTCATGTTCCTCACCCATAAAAACACTGAGAGCGAGGCAGTATTCCCTTGAACAGGTAACTCAATTCACAATGCAGAACAGGGTGCTACACCCTCTTGCTTCTAAAAATAAAGATTGTCCTACAAGTGCTACAGTAAGCCTCCATTCACTTGAATGGGGCTCTTTTGCAGAACATTGATGCTACTCCCCTGAAAACAGTGAGATGTAGGCAGTATTCCTTCAAACAGCTAGGTCAATTCACAGTGCTATACAAGTTGCTAGACCCTGCGCTTGAAACATTAATGACTCCCTTACAAGAACTACCAGGAATCTCCCTTTCGCTTGTAAGGGATAGTTTGGAAATGTTGTGTTCCTCACCCATGAAAACGCTGAGAGGGAAGCAGCATTCCTTTACCCAGCTAACTCAGTTCACAATGCTGAAGAAGGTGGCAGCCCCTTTTGTTTCTCACATGAATGATTCTCTCACAAGTTCGACAGTGCTTCTTCCAATCCCTTTAAGGGGGTTATTTTGCACATAGCTGGTATTGCTCACCCATGAAAACACTGAGTTGCAGGCACTAGTCCTTTCAAGAAGAATATCAGTTCACCTTGGAAAACTAGGTGCTTGACCCTCCTGCTGCTAACATTCATACTTCTCCTCCAAGTGATGTAGTGCTGATTCCATTGACTTGAAAGAGGCAATTTTGCACAAACCTCATGTTCCTCACCCATGAAAACACAGAGAGTTAGGCAGTATTCCCTTGAACAGGTAACTCAATTCACAATGCTGAACAGGGTGCTAGACCCTCTTGCTTCTCACATTAATGATTTTCTTACAAGAGCTACAGTAAGCCTCCATTCACTTGAAAGGGGCTCTTTTGCACAACATTGATGTTACTCCCCCTGAAAACCATGAGAGTTAGGCGGTATTCCCTTGAACACGTAATTCAATTCACCATGCTTAACAAGCTGCTTGACCCTCTTGCTTGTAACACTTATGCTTCTCTTACAGGAGAAACAGTGCTTCTTCCTTACATTGAAACAGGGCTACTCTGCACAAAGATAATATTCTTCACATTGTAAAATCCTGAGAGACAGTTAGTATTCCTTTGTAGAGCTCACTCAATTCTCACTTTTAAACAACATTCTAGACCCTCTTGCTGCTGGAATTAATGGTATTCATACATCCTAAACTGTTCTTCTTCCATTCAGTTGAATGCAGCTATTTGGCCCAACGGTGATGTTCCTCACACATGAAAAAACTCAGGGGTAGTCAGTATTCCCTTCAACAGGTAACTCATTTCTCGTAAGGAAACAAGTTGCTAAATATTCCTGCTTCTCACACATTGCATCCTGCCCTGAGCTACAAGGGTTTGTCCATTTAGTGGGAAGCACTTATTTTTCAAGGAGTGAATGGTTCTCCATTGTCAAAGGCTTTCATTTGGCAAGCATTCCTTTCACATGCTAATTCAACTCTCACAGGGAAACACAATGTGCTTGCAACTCCTGCTGCAAACCTTGCCATCTGCTTGCAAGAGACACAGTGCATGTTCCATTCAGTTGAAAGGGCCTATTGGCACAAAGATGGAATTGCTCACACTGTCAAACCCTGACAGATAGGAAGTGTTAATTTTGAATGCTAAATCAATTGAAGCTGCTAAACAAAGTGCTAGAGCATCTTTCTTGTAACCTTTGTGGTTCTCCTACAAGACATACAGTAATCCTTCCCTCCATTGAAAGAGGCAATTTTGCAGCAAAATGATGGTCCTCACACTTCCAAACTGTGAGAGGCAGCTGGTGTTCCTTTTAGAACTTCAGTCCACTCACACTGTTACACAACTTGCTAGACCCTCTTGCTTCTAACCTCAATAAGTTTCTTAGAAGAGCCTCACAACTTCTTCCATTCTCTTCAAAGGGGTGATGTTGCACTACGGTGATATTCCTCATCCCTGAAAACACTGAGTGGTAGGCAGTATTCCTTTAACCAAGTTACTCAATTCTCATCCGAAGACAAGCTGCTTCACCCTCCTGCTTGTAACCATTCATACTTTTCTTACAACATACGCACCGCTGGATCCAGTCACTTGAAAGAGGAGATTTTGCACAAAATTGAAGGTTCACACACATAAAAACACTGAGAGGTCTCAGTATGTCCTTAAACAGCTAACTCAGTTGAGAATCCTCAACAGAGTGCTAGGCCCTCTTCTTGTTAACAGTAATGACTGTCTTAGGAGACCAACAATGCATTTCCATTCACTCGAATGGGGCAATTTTGAAGAACATGGTAGTCCTCATCCCTGAAAGCCCTGAGAGGTAGGTAGTATTCCATGAAACAACTAACTCAATTCACAACGCTGAAGAAGGTGCTTGACCCTCTTCCTTCTAACATGAATGATTTTCTTACAAGAGCTACAGTGTTTCTCCATTGACTTCAGAGAGGCAATTTTGCACAAAGGTGATGTTCCTGACCCAGGAAAACACTGAGAGGTAGGCAGTATTCCTTCAAACAGCTAGGTCAATTCACAGTGCTAAACAAGTTGCTAGACCCTGTTGCTTCAAACATTAATGACTCTCTCACAAGACATACCAGGAATCTCCCTTTCGCTTGTAAGGGATACTTTGGAAATGTTGTGTTCCTCACCCATGTAAATGCTGAGAGGTAGGCAGTTTTCCTTTACCCAGCTAACTCAGTCTACAAAGCTGAACAAGGTGGTAGCCCCTTTTCATACTAACATGAATGGTTCTCTCACAAGATCAACAGTGCTTCTTCCAATCCCTTTAAAGGGGTTATTTTGCACATACCTGGTATTGCTCACCCCTGAAAACACTGAGTTGCAGGCACTATTCCTTTCAAGAAGAATATCAATTCACCTTGGAAAACTAGGTGCTTGACCCTCCTGCTGCTAACATTCATACTTGTCTTCCAAGAGATGTAGTGCTGGTTCCACTGACTTGAAAGAAGCAATTTTGCACAAACTTCATGTTCCTCACCCATAAAAACACTGAGAGCGAGGCAGTATTCCCTTGAACAGGTAACTCAATTCACAATGCAGAACAGGGTGCTACACCCTCTTGCTTCTAAAAATAAAGATTGTCCTACAAGTGCTACAGTAAGCCTCCATTCACTTGAATGGGGCTCTTTTGCAGAACATTGATGCTACTCCCCTGAAAACAGTGAGATGTAGGCAGTATTCCTTCAAACAGCTAGGTCAATTCACAGTGCTATACAAGTTGCTAGACCCTGCGCTTGAAACATTAATGACTCCCTTACAAGAACTACCAGGAATCTCCCTTTCGCTTGTAAGGGATAGTTTGGAAATGTTGTGTTCCTCACCCATGAAAACGCTGAGAGGGAAGCAGCATTCCTTTACCCAGCTAACTCAGTTCACAATGCTGAAGAAGGTGGCAGCCCCTTTTGTTTCTCACATGAATGATTCTCTCACAAGTTCGACAGTGCTTCTTCCAATCCCTTTAAGGGGGTTATTTTGCACATAGCTGGTATTGCTCACCCATGAAAACACTGAGTTGCAGGCACTAGTCCTTTCAAGAAGAATATCAGTTCACCTTGGAAAACTAGGTGCTTGACCCTCCTGCTGCTAACATTCATACTTCTCCTCCAAGTGATGTAGTGCTGATTCCATTGACTTGAAAGAGGCAATTTTGCACAAACCTCATGTTCCTCACCCATGAAAACACAGAGAGTTAGGCAGTATTCCCTTGAACAGGTAACTCAATTCACAATGCTGAACAGGGTGCTAGACCCTCTTGCTTCTCACATTAATGATTGTCTTACAAGAGCTACAGTAAGCCTCCATTCACTTGAAAGGGGCTCTTTTGCACAACATTGATGTTACTCCCCCTGAAAACCGTGAGAGTTAGGCAGTATTCCCTTGAACACGTAATTCAATTCACCATGCTTAACAAGCTGCTTGACCCTCTTGCTTGTAACACTTATGCTTCTCTTACAGGAGAAACAGTGCTTCTTCCTTACATTGAAACAGGGCTACTCTGCACAAAGATAATATTCTTCACATTGTAAAATCCTGAGAGACAGTTAGTATTCCTTTGTAGAGCTCACTCAATTCTCACTTTTAAACAACATTCTAGACCCTCTTGCTGCTGGAATTAATGGTATTCATACATCCTAAACTGTTCTTCTTCCATTCAGTTGAATGCAGCTATTTGGCCCAACGGTGATGTTCCTCACACATGAAAAAACTCAGGGGTAGTCAGTATTCCCTTCAACAGGTAACTCATTTCTCGTAAGGAAACAAGTTGCTAAATATTCCTGCTTCTCACACATTGCATCCTGCCCTGAGCTACAAGGGTTTGTCCATTTAGTGGGAAGCACTTATTTTTCAAGGAGTGAATGGTTCTCCATTGTCAAAGGCTTTCATTTGGCAAGCATTCCTTTCACATGCTAATTCAACTCTCACAGGGAAACACAATGTGCTTGCAACTCCTGCTGCAAACCTTGCCATCTGCTTGCAAGAGACACAGTGCATGTTCCATTCAGTTGAAAGGGCCTATTGGCACAAAGATGGAATTGCTCACACTGTCAAACCCTGACAGATAGGAAGTGTTAATTTTGAATGCTAAATCAATTGAAGCTGCTAAACAAAGTGCTAGAGCATCTTTCTTGTAACCTTTGTGGTTCTCCTACAAGACATACAGTAATCCTTCCCTCCATTGAAAGAGGCAATTTTGCAGCAAAATGATGGTCCTCACACTTCCAAACTGTGAGAGGCAGCTGGTGTTCCTTTTAGAACTTCAGTCCACTCACACTGTTACACAACTTGCTAGACCCTCTTGCTTCTAACCTCAATAAGTTTCTTAGAAGAGCCTCACAACTTCTTCCATTCTCTTCAAAGGGGTGATGTTGCACTAAGGTGATATTCCTCATCCCTGACAACACTGAGTGGTAGGCAGTATTCCTTTAACCAAGTTACTCAATTCTCATCCGAAGACAAGCTGCTTCACCCTCCTGCTTGTAACCATTCATACTTTTCTTACAACATACGCACCGCTGGATCCAGTCACTTGAAAGAGGAGATTTTGCACAAAATTGAAGGTTCACACACATAAAAACACTGAGAGGTCTCAGTATGTCCTTAAACAGCTAACTCAGTTGAGAATCCTCAACAGAGTGCTAGGCCCTCTTCTTGTTAACAGTAATGACTGTCTTAGGAGACCAACAATGCATTTCCATTCACTCGAATGGGGCAATTTTGAAGAACATGGTAGTCCTCATCCCTGAAAGCCCTGAGAGGTAGGTAGTATTCCATGAAACAACTAACTCAATTCACAACGCTGAAGAAGGTGCTTGACCCTCTTCCTTCTAACATGAATGATTTTCTTACAAGAGCTACAGTGTTTCTCCATTGACTTCAGAGAGGCAATTTTGCACAAAGGTGATGTTCCTGACCCAGGAAAACACTGAGAGGTAGGCAGTATTCCTTCAAACAGCTAGGTCAATTCACAGTGCTAAACAAGTTGCTAGACCCTGTTGCTTCAAACATTAATGACTCTCTCACAAGACATACCAGGAATCTCCCTTTCGCTTGTAAGGGATACTTTGGAAATGTTGTGTTCCTCACCCATGTAAATGCTGAGAGGTAGGCAGTTTTCCTTTACCCAGCTAACTCAGTCTACAAAGCTGAACAAGGTGGTAGCCCCTTTTCATACTAACATGAATGGTTCTCTCACAAGATCAACAGTGCTTCTTCCAATCCCTTTAAAGGGGTTATTTTGCACATACCTGGTATTGCTCACCCCTGAAAACACTGAGTTGCAGGCACTATTCCTTTCAAGAAGAATATCAATTCACCTTGGAAAACTAGGTGCTTGACCCTCCTGCTGCTAACATTCATACTTGTCTTCCAAGAGATGTAGTGCTGGTTCCACTGACTTGAAAGAAGCAATTTTGCACAAACTTCATGTTCCTCACCCATAAAAACACTGAGAGCGAGGCAGTATTCCCTTGAACAGGTAACTCAATTCACAATGCAGAACAGGGTGCTACACCCTCTTGCTTCTAAAAATAAAGATTGTCCTACAAGTGCTACAGTAAGCCTCCATTCACTTGAATGGGGCTCTTTTGCAGAACATTGATGCTACTCCCCTGAAAACAGTGAGATGTAGGCAGTATTCCTTCAAACAGCTAGGTCAATTCACAGTGCTATACAAGTTGCTAGACCCTGCGCTTGAAACATTAATGACTCCCTTACAAGAACTACCAGGAATCTCCCTTTCGCTTGTAAGGGATAGTTTGGAAATGTTGTGTTCCTCACCCATGAAAACGCTGAGAGGGAAGCAGCATTCCTTTACCCAGCTAACTCAGTTCACAATGCTGAAGAAGGTGGCAGCCCCTTTTGTTTCTCACATGAATGATTCTCTCACAAGTTCGACAGTGCTTCTTCCAATCCCTTTAAGGGGGTTATTTTGCACATAGCTGGTATTGCTCACCCATGAAAACACTGAGTTGCAGGCACTAGTCCTTTCAAGAAGAATATCAGTTCACCTTGGAAAACTAGGTGCTTGACCCTCCTGCTGCTAACATTCATACTTCTCCTCCAAGTGATGTAGTGCTGATTCCATTGACTTGAAAGAGGCAATTTTGCACAAACCTCATGTTCCTCACCCATGAAAACACAGAGAGTTAGGCAGTATTCCCTTGAACAGGTAACTCAATTCACAATGCTGAACAGGGTGCTAGACCCTCTTGCTTCTCACATTAATGATTGTCTTACAAGAGCTACAGTAAGCCTCCATTCACTTGAAAGGGGCTCTTTTGCACAACATTGATGTTACTCCCCCTGAAAACCGTGAGAGTTAGGCAGTATTCCCTTGAACACGTAATTCAATTCACCATGCTTAACAAGCTGCTTGACCCTCTTGCTTGTAACACTTATGCTTCTCTTACAGGAGAAACAGTGCTTCTTCCTTACATTGAAACAGGGCTACTCTGCACAAAGATAATATTCTTCACATTGTAAAATCCTGAGAGACAGTTAGTATTCCTTTGTAGAGCTCACTCAATTCTCACTTTTAAACAACATTCTAGACCCTCTTGCTGCTGGAATTAATGGTATTCATACATCCTAAACTGTTCTTCTTCCATTCAGTTGAATGCAGCTATTTGGCCCAACGGTGATGTTCCTCACACATGAAAAAACTCAGGGGTAGTCAGTATTCCCTTCAACAGGTAACTCATTTCTCGTGAGGAAACAAGTTGCTAAATATTCCTGCTTCTCACACATTGCATCCTGCCCTGAGCTACAAGGGTTTGTCCATTTAGTGGGAAGCACTTATTTTTCAAGGAGTGAATGGTTCTCCATTGTCAAAGGCTTTCATTTGGCAAGCATTCCTTTCACATGCTAATTCAACTCTCACAGGGAAACACAATGTGCTTGCAACTCCTGCTGCAAACCTTGCCATCTGCTTGCAAGAGACACAGTGCATGTTCCATTCAGTTGAAAGGGCCTATTGGCACAAAGATGGAATTGCTCACACTGTCAAACCCTGACAGATAGGAAGTGTTAATTTTGAATGCTAAATCAATTGAAGCTGCTAAACAAAGTGCTAGAGCATCTTTCTTGTAACCTTTGTGGTTCTCCTACAAGACATACAGTAATCCTTCCCTCCATTGAAAGAGGCAATTTTGCAGCAAAATGATGGTCCTCACACTTCCAAACTGTGAGAGGCAGCTGGTGTTCCTTTTAGAACTTCAGTCCACTCACACTGTTACACAACTTGCTAGACCCTCTTGCTTCTAACCTCAATAAGTTTCTTAGAAGAGCCTCACAACTTCTTCCATTCTCTTCAAAGGGGTGATGTTGCACTACGGTGATATTCCTCATCCCTGAAAACACTGAGTGGTAGGCAGTATTCCTTTAACCAAGTTACTCAATTCTCATCCGAAGACAAGCTGCTTCACCCTCCTGCTTGTAACCATTCATACTTTTCTTACAACATACGCACCGCTGGATCCAGTCACTTGAAAGAGGAGATTTTGCACAAAATTGAAGGTTCACACACATAAAAACACTGAGAGGTCTCAGTATGTCCTTAAACAGCTAACTCAGTTGAGAATCCTCAACAGAGTGCTAGGCCCTCTTCTTGTTAACAGTAATGACTGTCTTAGGAGACCAACAATGCATTTCCATTCACTCGAATGGGGCAATTTTGAAGAACATGGTAGTCCTCATCCCTGAAAGCCCTGAGAGGTAGGTAGTATTCCATGAAACAACTAACTCAATTCACAACGCTGAAGAAGGTGCTTGACCCTCTTCCTTCTAACATGAATGATTTTCTTACAAGAGCTACAGTGTTTCTCCATTGACTTCAGAGAGGCAATTTTGCACAAAGGTGATGTTCCTGACCCAGGAAAACACTGAGAGGTAGGCAGTATTCCTTCAAACAGCTAGGTCAATTCACAGTGCTAAACAAGTTGCTAGACCCTGTTGCTTCAAACATTAATGACTCTCTCACAAGACATACCAGGAATCTCCCTTTCGCTTGTAAGGGATACTTTGGAAATGTTGTGTTCCTCACCCATGTAAATGCTGAGAGGTAGGCAGTTTTCCTTTACCCAGCTAACTCAGTCTACAAAGCTGAACAAGGTGGTAGCCCCTTTTCATACTAACATGAATGGTTCTCTCACAAGATCAACAGTGCTTCTTCCAATCCCTTTAAAGGGGTTATTTTGCACATACCTGGTATTGCTCACCCCTGAAAACACTGAGTTGCAGGCACTATTCCTTTCAAGAAGAATATCAATTCACCTTGGAAAACTAGGTGCTTGACCCTCCTGCTGCTAACATTCATACTTGTCTTCCAAGAGATGTAGTGCTGGTTCCACTGACTTGAAAGAAGCAATTTTGCACAAACTTCATGTTCCTCACCCATAAAAACACTGAGAGCGAGGCAGTATTCCCTTGAACAGGTAACTCAATTCACAATGCAGAACAGGGTGCTACACCCTCTTGCTTCTAAAAATAAAGATTGTCCTACAAGTGCTACAGTAAGCCTCCATTCACTTGAATGGGGCTCTTTTGCAGAACATTGATGCTACTCCCCTGAAAACAGTGAGATGTAGGCAGTATTCCTTCAAACAGCTAGGTCAATTCACAGTGCTATACAAGTTGCTAGACCCTGCGCTTGAAACATTAATGACTCCCTTACAAGAACTACCAGGAATCTCCCTTTCGCTTGTAAGGGATAGTTTGGAAATGTTGTGTTCCTCACCCATGAAAACGCTGAGAGGGAAGCAGCATTCCTTTACCCAGCTAACTCAGTTCACAATGCTGAAGAAGGTGGCAGCCCCTTTTGTTTCTCACATGAATGATTCTCTCACAAGTTCGACAGTGCTTCTTCCAATCCCTTTAAGGGGGTTATTTTGCACATAGCTGGTATTGCTCACCCATGAAAACACTGAGTTGCAGGCACTATTCCTTTCAAGAAGAATATCAGTTCACCTTGGAAAACTAGGTGCTTGACCCTCCTGCTGCTAACATTCATACTTCTCCTCCAAGTGATGTAGTGCTGATTCCATTGACTTGAAAGAGGCAATTTTGCACAAACCTCATGTTCCTCACCCATGAAAACACAGAGAGTTAGGCAGTATTCCCTTGAACAGGTAACTCAATTCACAATGCTGAACAGGGTGCTAGACCCTCTTGCTTCTCACATTAATGATTGTCTTACAAGAGCTACAGTAAGCCTCCATTCACTTGAAAGGGGCTCTTTTGCACAACATTGATGTTACTCCCCCTGAAAACCGTGAGAGTTAGGCAGTATTCCCTTGAACACGTAATTCAATTCACCATGCTTAACAAGCTGCTTGACCCTCTTGCTTGTAACACTTATGCTTCTCTTACAGGAGAAACAGTGCTTCTTCCTTACATTGAAACAGGGCTACTCTGCACAAAGATAATATTCTTCACATTGTAAAATCCTGAGAGACAGTTAGTATTCCTTTGTAGAGCTCACTCAATTCTCACTTTTAAACAACATTCTAGACCCTCTTGCTGCTGGAATTAATGGTATTCATACATCCTAAACTGTTCTTCTTCCATTCAGTTGAATGCAGCTATTTGGCCCAACGGTGATGTTCCTCACACATGAAAAAACTCAGGGGTAGTCAGTATTCCCTTCAACAGGTAACTCATTTCTCGTAAGGAAACAAGTTGCTAAATATTCCTGCTTCTCACACATTGCATCCTGCCCTGAGCTACAAGGGTTTGTCCATTTAGTGGGAAGCACTTATTTTTCAAGGAGTGAATGGTTCTCCATTGTCAAAGGCTTTCATTTGGCAAGCATTCCTTTCACATGCTAATTCAACTCTCACAGGGAAACACAATGTGCTTGCAACTCCTGCTGCAAACCTTGCCATCTGCTTGCAAGAGACACAGTGCATGTTCCATTCAGTTGAAAGGGCCTATTGGCACAAAGATGGAATTGCTCACACTGTCAAACCCTGACAGATAGGAAGTGTTAATTTTGAATGCTAAATCAATTGAAGCTGCTAAACAAAGTGCTAGAGCATCTTTCTTGTAACCTTTGTGGTTCTCCTACAAGACATACAGTAATCCTTCCCTCCATTGAAAGAGGCAATTTTGCAGCAAAATGATGGTCCTCACACTTCCAAACTGTGAGAGGCAGCTGGTGTTCCTTTTAGAACTTCAGTCCACTCACACTGTTACACAACTTGCTAGACCCTCTTGCTTCTAACCTCAATAAGTTTCTTAGAAGAGCCTCACAACTTCTTCCATTCTCTTCAAAGGGGTGATGTTGCACTACGGTGATATTCCTCATCCCTGAAAACACTGAGTGGTAGGCAGTATTCCTTTAACCAAGTTACTCAATTCTCATCCGAAGACAAGCTGCTTCACCCTCCTGCTTGTAACCATTCATACTTTTCTTACAACATACGCACCGCTGGATCCAGTCACTTGAAAGAGGAGATTTTGCACAAAATTGAAGGTTCACACACATAAAAACACTGAGAGGTCTCAGTATGTCCTTAAACAGCTAACTCAGTTGAGAATCCTCAACAGAGTGCTAGGCCCTCTTCTTGTTAACAGTAATGACTGTCTTAGGAGACCAACAATGCATTTCCATTCACTCGAATGGGGCAATTTTGAAGAACATGGTAGTCCTCATCCCTGAAAGCCCTGAGAGGTAGGTAGTATTCCATGAAACAACTAACTCAATTCACAACGCTGAAGAAGGTGCTTGACCCTCTTCCTTCTAACATGAATGATTTTCTTACAAGAGCTACAGTGTTTCTCCATTGACTTCAGAGAGGCAATTTTGCACAAAGGTGATGTTCCTGACCCAGGAAAACACTGAGAGGTAGGCAGTATTCCTTCAAACAGCTAGGTCAATTCACAGTGCTAAACAAGTTGCTAGACCCTGTTGCTTCAAACATTAATGACTCTCTCACAAGACATACCAGGAATCTCCCTTTCGCTTGTAAGGGATACTTTGGAAATGTTGTGTTCCTCACCCATGTAAATGCTGAGAGGTAGGCAGTTTTCCTTTACCCAGCTAACTCAGTCTACAAAGCTGAACAAGGTGGTAGCCCCTTTTCATACTAACATGAATGGTTCTCTCACAAGATCAACAGTGCTTCTTCCAATCCCTTTAAAGGGGTTATTTTGCACATACCTGGTATTGCTCACCCCTGAAAACACTGAGTTGCAGGCACTATTCCTTTCAAGAAGAATATCAATTCACCTTGGAAAACTAGGTGCTTGACCCTCCTGCTGCTAACATTCATACTTGTCTTCCAAGAGATGTAGTGCTGGTTCCACTGACTTGAAAGAAGCAATTTTGCACAAACTTCATGTTCCTCACCCATAAAAACACTGAGAGCGAGGCAGTATTCCCTTGAACAGGTAACTCAATTCACAATGCAGAACAGGGTGCTACACCCTCTTGCTTCTAAAAATAAAGATTGTCCTACAAGTGCTACAGTAAGCCTCCATTCACTTGAATGGGGCTCTTTTGCAGAACATTGATGCTACTCCCCTGAAAACAGTGAGATGTAGGCAGTATTCCTTCAAACAGCTAGGTCAATTCACAGTGCTATACAAGTTGCTAGACCCTGCGCTTGAAACATTAATGACTCCCTTACAAGAACTACCAGGAATCTCCCTTTCGCTTGTAAGGGATAGTTTGGAAATGTTGTGTTCCTCACCCATGAAAACGCTGAGAGGGAAGCAGCATTCCTTTACCCAGCTAACTCAGTTCACAATGCTGAAGAAGGTGGCAGCCCCTTTTGTTTCTCACATGAATGATTCTCTCACAAGTTCGACAGTGCTTCTTCCAATCCCTTTAAGGGGGTTATTTTGCACATAGCTGGTATTGCTCACCCATGAAAACACTGAGTTGCAGGCACTATTCCTTTCAAGAAGAATATCAGTTCACCTTGGAAAACTAGGTGCTTGACCCTCCTGCTGCTAACATTCATACTTCTCCTCCAAGTGATGTAGTGCTGATTCCATTGACTTGAAAGAGGCAATTTTGCACAAACCTCATGTTCCTCACCCATGAAAACACAGAGAGTTAGGCAGTATTCCCTTGAACAGGTAACTCAATTCACAATGCTGAACAGGGTGCTAGACCCTCTTGCTTCTCACATTAATGATTGTCTTACAAGAGCTACAGTAAGCCTCCATTCACTTGAAAGGGGCTCTTTTGCACAACATTGATGTTACTCCCCCTGAAAACCGTGAGAGTTAGGCAGTATTCCCTTGAACACGTAATTCAATTCACCATGCTTAACAAGCTGCTTGACCCTCTTGCTTGTAACACTTATGCTTCTCTTACAGGAGAAACAGTGCTTCTTCCTTACATTGAAACAGGGCTACTCTGCACAAAGATAATATTCTTCACATTGTAAAATCCTGAGAGACAGTTAGTATTCCTTTGTAGAGCTCACTCAATTCTCACTTTTAAACAACATTCTAGACCCTCTTGCTGCTGGAATTAATGGTATTCATACATCCTAAACTGTTCTTCTTCCATTCAGTTGAATGCAGCTATTTGGCCCAACGGTGATGTTCCTCACACATGAAAAAACTCAGGGGTAGTCAGTATTCCCTTCAACAGGTAACTCATTTCTCGTGAGGAAACAAGTTGCTAAATATTCCTGCTTCTCACACATTGCATCCTGCCCTGAGCTACAAGGGTTTGTCCATTTAGTGGGAAGCACTTATTTTTCAAGGAGTGAATGGTTCTCCATTGTCAAAGGCTTTCATTTGGCAAGCATTCCTTTCACATGCTAATTCAACTCTCACAGGGAAACACAATGTGCTTGCAACTCCTGCTGCAAACCTTGCCATCTGCTTGCAAGAGACACAGTGCATGTTCCATTCAGTTGAAAGGGCCTATTGGCACAAAGATGGAATTGCTCACACTGTCAAACCCTGACAGATAGGAAGTGTTAATTTTGAATGCTAAATCAATTGAAGCTGCTAAACAAAGTGCTAGAGCATCTTTCTTGTAACCTTTGTGGTTCTCCTACAAGACATACAGTAATCCTTCCCTCCATTGAAAGAGGCAATTTTGCAGCAAAATGATGGTCCTCACACTTCCAAACTGTGAGAGGCAGCTGGTGTTCCTTTTAGAACTTCAGTCCACTCACACTGTTACACAACTTGCTAGACCCTCTTGCTTCTAACCTCAATAAGTTTCTTAGAAGAGCCTCACAACTTCTTCCATTCTCTTCAAAGGGGTGATGTTGCACTAAGGTGATATTCCTCATCCCTGAAAACACTGAGTGGTAGGCAGTATTCCTTTAACCAAGTTACTCAATTCTCATCCGAAGACAAGCTGCTTCACCCTCCTGCTTGTAACCATTCATACTTTTCTTACAACATACGCACCGCTGGATCCAGTCACTTGAAAGAGGAGATTTTGCACAAAATTGAAGGTTCACACACATAAAAACACTGAGAGGTATCAGTATGTCCTTAAACAGCTAACTCAGTTGAGAATCCTCAACAGAGTGCTAGGCCCTCTTCTTGTTAACAGTAATGACTGTCTTAGGAGACCAACAATGCATTTCCATTCACTCGAATGGGGCAATTTTGAAGAACATGGTAGTCCTCATCCCTGAAAGCCCTGAGAGGTAGGTAGTATTCCATGAAACAACTAACTCAATTCACAACGCTGAAGAAGGTGCTTGACCCTCTTCCTTCTAACATGAATGATTTTCTTACAAGAGCTACAGTGTTTCTCCATTGACTTCAGAGAGGCAATTTTGCACAAAGGTGATGTTCCTGACCCAGGAAAACACTGAGAGGTAGGCAGTATTCCTTCAAACAGCTAGGTCAATTCACAGTGCTAAACAAGTTGCTAGACCCTGTTGCTTCAAACATTAATGACTCTCTCACAAGACATACCAGGAATCTCCCTTTCGCTTGTAAGGGACAGTTTGGAAATGTTGTGTTCCTCACCCATGTAAATGCTGAGAGGTAGGCAGTTTTCCTTTACCCAGCTAACTCAGTCTACAAAGCTGAACAAGGTGGTAGCCCCTTTTCATACTAACATGAATGGTTCTCTCACAAGATCAACAGTGCTTCTTCCAATCCCTTTAAAGGGGTTATTTTGCACATACCTGGTATTGCTCACCCCTGAAAACACTGAGTTGCAGGCACTATTCCTTTCAAGAAGAATATCAATTCACCTTGGAAAACTAGGTGCTTGACCCTCCTGCTGCTAACATTCATACTTGTCTTCCAAGAGATGTAGTGCTGGTTCCACTGACTTGAAAGAAGCAATTTTGCACAAACTTCATGTTCCTCACCCATAAAAACACTGAGAGCGAGGCAGTATTCCCTTGAACAGGTAACTCAATTCACAATGCAGAACAGGGTGCTACACCCTCTTGCTTCTAAAAATAAAGATTGTCCTACAAGTGCTACAGTAAGCCTCCATTCACTTGAATGGGGCTCTTTTGCAGAACATTGATGCTACTCCCCTGAAAACAGTGAGATGTAGGCAGTATTCGTTCAAACAGCTAGGTCAATTCACAGTGCTATACAAGTTGCTAGACCCTGCGCTTGAAACATTAATGACTCCCTTACAAGAACTACCAGGAATCTCCCTTTCGCTTGTAAGGGATAGTTTGGAAATGTTGTGTTCCTCACCCATGAAAACGCTGAGAGGGAAGCAGCATTCCTTTACCCAGCTAACTCAGTTCACAATGCTGAAGAAGGTGGCAGCCCCTTTTGTTTCTCACATGAATGATTCTCTCATAAGTTCGACAGTGCTTCTTCCAATCCCTTTAAGGGGGTTATTTTGCACATAGCTGGTATTGCTCACCCATGAAAACACTGAGTTGCAGGCACTATTCCTTTCAAGAAGAATATCAGTTCACCTTGGAAAACTAGGTGCTTGACCCTCCTGCTGCTAACATTCATACTTCTCCTCCAAGTGATGTAGTGCTGATTCCATTGACTTGAAAGAGGCAATTTTGCACAAACCTCATGTTCCTCACCCATGAAAACACAGAGAGTTAGGCAGTATTCCCTTGAACAGGTAACTCAATTCACAATGCTGAACAGGGTGCTAGACCCTCTTGCTTCTCACATTAATGATTGTCTTACAAGAGCTACAGTAAGCCTCCATTCACTTGAAAGGGGCTCTTTTGCACAACATTGATGTTACTCCCCCTGAAAACCGTGAGAGTTAGGCAGTATTCCCTTGAACACGTAATTCAATTCACCATGCTTAACAAGCTGCTTGACCCTCTTGCTTGTAACACTTATGCTTCTCTTACAGGAGAAACAGTGCTTCTTCCTTACATTGAAACAGGGCTACTCTGCACAAAGATAATATTCTTCACATTGTAAAATCCTGAGAGACAGTTAGTATTCCTTTGTAGAGCTCACTCAATTCTCACTTTTAAACAACATTCTAGACCCTCTTGCTGCTGGAATTAATGGTATTCATACATCCTAAACTGTTCTTCTTCCATTCAGTTGAATGCAGCTATTTGGCCCAACGGTGATGTTCCTCACACATGAAAAAACTCAGGGGTAGTCAGTATTCCCTTCAACAGGTAACTCATTTCTCGTAAGGAAACAAGTTGCTAAATATTCCTGCTTCTCACACATTGCATCCTGCCCTGAGCTACAAGGGTTTGTCCATTTAGTGGGAAGCACTTATTTTTCAAGGAGTGAATGGTTCTCCATTGTCAAAGGCTTTCATTTGGCAAGCATTCCTTTCACATGCTAATTCAACTCTCACAGGGAAACACAATGTGCTTGCAACTCCTGCTGCAAACCTTGCCATCTGCTTGCAAGAGACACAGTGCATGTTCCATTCAGTTGAAAGGGCCTATTGGCACAAAGATGGAATTGCTCACACTGTCAAACCCTGACAGATAGGAAGTGTTAATTTTGAATGCTAAATCAATTGAAGCTGCTAAACAAAGTGCTAGAGCATCTTTCTTGTAACCTTTGTGGTTCTCCTACAAGACATACAGTAATCCTTCCCTCCATTGAAAGAGGCAATTTTGCAGCAAACTGATGGTCCTCACACTTCCAAACTGTGAGAGGCAGCTGGTGTTCCTTTTAAAACTTCACTCTACTCACACTGTTACACAACTTGCTAGACCCTCTTGCTTCTAACCTCAATAAGTTTCTTAGAAGAGCCTCACAACTTCTTCCATTCTCTTCAAAGGGGTGATGTTGCACTACGGTGATATTCCTCATCCCTGAAAACACTGAGTGGTAGGCAGTATTCCTTTAACCAAGTTACTCAATTCTCATCCGAAGACAAGCTGCTTCACCCTCCTGCTTGTAACCATTCATACTTTTCTTACAACATACGCACCGCTGGATCCAGTCACTTGAAAGAGGAGATTTTGCACAAAATTGAAGGTTCACACACATAAAAACACTGAGAGGTATCAGTATGTCCTTAAACAGCTAACTCAGTTGAGAATCCTCAACAGAGTGCTAGGCCCTCTTCTTGTTAACAGTAATGACTGTCTTAGGAGACCAACAATGCATTTCCATTCACTCGAATGGGGCAATTTTGAAGAACATGGTAGTCCTCATCCCTGAAAGCCCTGAGAGGTAGGTAGTATTCCATGAAACAACTAACTCAATTCACAACGCTGAAGAAGGTGCTTGACCCTCTTCCTTCTAACATGAATGATTTTCTTACAAGAGCTACAGTGTTTCTCCATTGACTTCAGAGAGGCAATTTTGCACAAAGGTGATGTTCCTGAACCAGGAAAACACTGAGAGGTAGGCAGTATTCCTTCAAACAGCTAGGTCAATTCACAGTGCTAAACAAGTTGCTAGACCCTGTTGCTTCAAACATTAATGACTCTCTCACAAGACATACCAGGAATCTCCCTTTCGCTTGTAAGGGATAGTTTGGAAATGTTGTGTTCCTCACCCATGTAAATGCTGAGAGGTAGGCAGTTTTCCTTTACCCAGCTAACTCAGTCTACAAAGCTGAACAAGGTGGTAGCCCCTTTTCATACTAACATGAATGGTTCTCTCACAAGATCAACAGTGCTTCTTCCAATCCCTTTAAAGGGGTTATTTTGCACATACCTGGTATTGCTCACCCCTGAAAACACTGAGTTGCAGGCACTATTCCTTTCAAGAAGAATATCAATTCACCTTGGAAAACTAGGTGCTTGACCCTCCTGCTGCTAACATTCATACTTGTCTTCCAAGAGATGTAGTGCTGGTTCCACTGACTTGAAAGAAGCAATTTTGCACAAACTTCATGTTCCTCACCCATAAAAACACTGAGAGCGAGGCAGTATTCCCTTGAACAGGTAACTCAATTCACAATGCAGAACAGGGTGCTACACCCTCCTGCTTCTAAAAATAAAGATTGTCCTACAAGTGCTACAGTAAGCCTCCATT
Organism: Castor canadensis; assembly: GCF_047511655.1. NCBI lineage: Eukaryota > Metazoa > Chordata > Mammalia > Rodentia > Castoridae > Castor > Castor canadensis. The sequence continues at coordinate 65,647,278 of NC_133396.1, read as the reverse complement.
GACTTGAATGGGGCTCTTTTGCAGAACATTGATGCTACTCCCCTGAAAACAGTGAGATGTAGGCAGTATTCCTTCAAACAGCTAGGTCAATTCACAGTGCTATACAAGTTGCTAGACCCTGCGCTTGAAACATTAATGACTCCCTTACAAGAACTACCAGGAATCTCCCTTTCGCTTGTAAGGGATAGTTTGGAAATGTTGTGTTCCTAACCCATGAAAACGCTGAGAGGGAAGCAGCATTCCTTTACCCAGCTAACTCAGTTCACAATGCTGAAGAAGGTGGCAGCCCCTTTTGTTTCTCACATGAATGATTCTCTCACAAGTTCGACAGTGCTTCTTCCAATCCCTTTAAGGGGGTTATTTTGCACATAGCTGGTATTGCTCACCCATGAAAACACTGAGTTGCAGGCACTATTCCTTTCAAGAAGAATATCAGTTCACCTTGGAAAACTAGGTGCTTGACCCTCCTGCTGCTAACATTCATACTTCTCCTCCAAGTGATGTAGTGCTGATTCCATTGACTTGAAAGAGGCAATTTTGCACAAACCTCATGTTCCTCACCCATGAAAACACAGAGAGTTAGCCAGTATTCCCTTGAACAGGTAACTCAATTCACAATGCTGAACAGGGTGCTAGACCCTCTTGCTTCTCACATTAATGATTGTCTTACAAGAGCTACAGTAAGCCTCCATTCACTTGAAAGGGGCTCTTTTGCACAACATTGATGTTACTCCCCCTGAAAACCATGAGAGTTAGGCGGTATTCCCTTGAACACGTAATTCACTTCACCATGCTTAACAAGCTGCTTGACCCTCTTGCTTGTAACACTTATGCTTCTCTTACAGGAGAAACAGTGCTTCTTCCTTACATTGAAACAGGGCTACTCTGCACAAAGATAATATTCTTCACATTGTAAAATCCTGAGAGACAGTTAGTATTCCTTTGTAGAGCTCACTCAATTCTCACTTTTAAACAACATTCTAGACCCTCTTGCTGCTGGAATTAATGGTATTCATACATCCTAAACTGTTCTTCTTCCATTCAGTTGAATGCAGCTATTTGGCCCAACGGTGATGTTCCTCACACATGAAAAAACTCAGGGGTAGTCAGTATTCCCTTCAACAGGTAACTCATTTCTCGTAAGGAAACAAGTTGCTAAATATTCCTGCTTCTCACACATTGCATCCTGCCCTGAGCTACAAGGGTTTGTCCATTTAGTGGGAAGCACTTATTTTTCAAGGAGTGAATGGTTCTCCATTGTCAAAGGCTTTCATTTGGCAAGCATTCCTTTCACATGCTAATTCAACTCTCACAGGGAAACACAATGTGCTTGCAACTCCTGCTGCAAACCTTGCCATCTGCTTGCAAGAGACACAGTGCATGTTCCATTCAGTTGAAAGGGCCTATTGGCACAAAGATGGAATTGCTCACACTGTCAAACCCTGACAGATAGGAAGTGTTAATTTTGAATGCTAAATCAATTGAAGCTGCTAAACAAAGTGCTAGAGCATCTTTCTTGTAACCTTTGTGGTTCTCCTACAAGACATACAGTAATCCTTCCCTCCATTGAAAGAGGCAATTTTGCAGCAAAATGATGGTCCTCACACTTCCAAACTGTGAGAGGCAGCTGGTGTTCCTTTTAGAACTTCAGTCCGCTCACACTGTTACACAACTTGCTAGACCCTCTTGCTTCTAACCTCAATAAGTTTCTTAGAAGAGCCTCACAACTTCTTCCATTCTCTTCAAAGGGGTGATGTTGCACTACGGTGATATTCCTCATCCCTGAAAACACTGAGTGGTAGGCAGTATTCCTTTAACCAAGTTACTCAATTCTCATCCGAAGACAAGCTGCTTCACCCTCCTGCTTGTAACCATTCATACTTTTCTTACAACATACGCACCGCTGGATCCAGTCACTTGAAAGAGGAGATTTTGCACAAAATTGAAGGTTCACACACATAAAAACACTGAGAGGTCTCAGTATGTCCTTAAACAGCTAACTCAGTTGAGAATCCTCAACAGAGTGCTAGGCCCTCTTCTTGTTAACAGTAATGACTGTCTTAGGAGACCAACAATGCATTTCCATTCACTCGAATGGGGCAATTTTGAAGAACATGGTAGTCCTCATCCCTGAAAGCCCTGAGAGGTAGGTAGTATTCCATGAAACAACTAACTCAATTCACAACGCTGAAGAAGGTGCTTGACCCTCTTCCTTCTAACATGAATGATTTTCTTACAAGAGCTACAGTGTTTCTCCATTGACTTCAGAGAGGCAATTTTGCACAAAGGTGATGTTCCTGACCCAGGAAAACACTGAGAGGTAGGCAGTATTCCTTCAAACAGCTAGGTCAATTCACAGTGCTAAACAAGTTGCTAGACCCTGTTGCTTCAAACATTAATGACTCTCTCACAAGACATACCAGGAATCTCCCTTTCGCTTGTAAGGGATACTTTGGAAATGTTGTGTTCCTCACCCATGTAAATGCTGAGAGGTAGGCAGTTTTCCTTTACCCAGCTAACTCAGTCTACAAAGCTGAACAAGGTGGTAGCTCCTTTTCATACTAACATGAATGGTTCTCTCACAAGATCAACAGTGCTTCTTCCAATCCCTTTAAAGGGGTTATTTTGCACATACCTGGTATTGCTCACCCCTGAAAACACTGAGTTGCAGGCACTATTCCTTTCAAGAAGAATATCAATTCACCTTGGAAAACTAGGTGCTTGACCCTCCTGCTGCTAACATTCATACTTGTCTTCCAAGAGATGTAGTGCTGGTTCCACTGACTTGAAAGAAGCAATTTTGCACAAACTTCATGTTCCTCACCCATAAAAACACTGAGAGCGAGGCAGTATTCCCTTGAACAGGTAACTCAATTCACAATGCAGAACAGGGTGCTACACCCTCTTGCTTCTAAAAATAAAGATTGTCCTACAAGTGCTACAGTAAGCCTCCATTCACTTGAATGGGGCTCTTTTGCAGAACATTGATGCTACTCCCCTGAAAACAGTGAGATGTAGGCAGTATTCCTTCAAACAGCTAGGTCAATTCACAGTGCTATACAAGTTGCTAGACCCTGCGCTTGAAACATTAATGACTCCCTTACAAGAACTACCAGGAATCTCCCTTTCGCTTGTAAGGGATAGTTTGGAAATGTTGTGTTCCTCACCCATGAAAACGCTGAGAGGGAAGCAGCATTCCTTTACCCAGCTAACTCAGTTCACAATGCTGAAGAAGGTGGCAGCCCCTTTTGTTTCTCACATGAATGATTCTCTCACAAGTTCGACAGTGCTTCTTCCAATCCCTTTAAGGGGGTTATTTTGCACATAGCTGGTATTGCTCACCCATGAAAACACTGAGTTGCAGGCACTATTCCTTTCAAGAAGAATATCAGTTCACCTTGGAAAACTAGGTGCTTGACCCTCCTGCTGCTAACATTCATACTTCTCCTCCAAGTGATGTAGTGCTGATTCCATTGACTTGAAAGAGGCAATTTTGCACAAACCTCATGTTCCTCACCCATGAAAACACAGAGAGTTAGGCAGTATTCCCTTGAACAGGTAACTCAATTCACAATGCTGAACAGGGTGCTAGACCCTCTTGCTTCTCACATTAATGATTGTCTTACAAGAGCTACAGTAAGCCTCCATTCACTTGAAAGGGGCTCTTTTGCACAACATTGATGTTACTCCCCCTGAAAACCATGAGAGTTAGGCGGTATTCCCTTGAACACGTAATTCAATTCACCATGCTTAACAAGCTGCTTGACCCTCTTGCTTGTAACACTTATGCTTCTCTTACAGGAGAAACAGTGCTTCTTCCTTACATTGAAACAGGGCTACTCTGCACAAAGATAATATTCTTCACATTGTAAAATCCTGAGAGACAGTTAGTATTCCTTTGTAGAGCTCACTCAATTCTCACTTTTAAACAACATTCTAGACCCTCTTGCTGCTGGAATTAATGGTATTCATACATCCTAAACTGTTCTTCTTCCATTCAGTTGAATGCAGCTATTTGGCCCAACGGTGATGTTCCTCACACATGAAAAAACTCAGGGGTAGTCAGTATTCCCTTCAACAGGTAACTCATTTCTCGTAAGGAAACAAGTTGCTAAATATTCCTGCTTCTCACACATTGCATCCTGCCCTGAGCTACAAGGGTTTGTCCATTTAGTGGGAAGCACTTATTTTTCAAGGAGTGAATGGTTCTCCATTGTCAAAGGCTTTCATTTGGCAAGCATTCCTTTCACATGCTAATTCAACTCTCACAGGGAAACACAATGTGCTTGCAACTCCTGCTGCAAACCTTGCCATCTGCTTGCAAGAGACACAGTGCATGTTCCATTCAGTTGAAAGGGCCTATTGGCACAAAGATGGAATTGCTCACACTGTCAAACCCTGACAGATAGGAAGTGTTAATTTTGAATGCTAAATCAATTGAAGCTGCTAAACAAAGTGCTAGAGCATCTTTCTTGTAACCTTTGTGGTTCTCCTACAAGACATACAGTAATCCTTCCCTCCATTGAAAGAGGCAATTTTGCAGCAAAATGATGGTCCTCACACTTCCAAACTGTGAGAGGCAGCTGGTGTTCCTTTTAGAACTTCAGTCCACTCACACTGTTACACAACTTGCTAGACCCTCTTGCTTCTAACCTCAATAAGTTTCTTAGAAGAGCCTCACAACTTCTTCCATTCTCTTCAAAGGGGTGATGTTGCACTACGGTGATATTCCTCATCCCTGAAAACACTGAGTGGTAGGCAGTATTCCTTTAACCAAGTTACTCAATTCTCATCCGAAGACAAGCTGCTTCACCCTCCTGCTTGTAACCATTCATACTTTTCTTACAACATACGCACCGCTGGATCCAGTCACTTGAAAGAGGAGATTTTGCACAAAATTGAAGGTTCACACACATAAAAACACTGAGAGGTCTCAGTATGTCCTTAAACAGCTAACTCAGTTGAGAATCCTCAACAGAGTGCTAGGCCCTCTTCTTGTTAACAGTAATGACTGTCTTAGGAGACCAACAATGCATTTCCATTCACTCGAATGGGGCAATTTTGAAGAACATGGTAGTCCTCATCCCTGAAAGCCCTGAGAGGTAGGTAGTATTCCATGAAACAACTAACTCAATTCACAACGCTGAAGAAGGTGCTTGACCCTCTTCCTTCTAACATGAATGATTTTCTTACAAGAGCTACAGTGTTTCTCCATTGACTTCAGAGAGGCAATTTTGCACAAAGGTGATGTTCCTGAACCAGGAAAACACTGAGAGGTAGGCAGTATTCCTTCAAACAGCTAGGTCAATTCACAGTGCTAAACAAGTTGCTAGACCCAGTTGCTTCAAACATTAATGACTCTCTCACAAGACATACCAGGAATCTCCCTTTCGCTTGTAAGGGATAGTTTGGAAATGTTGTGTTCCTCACCCATGTAAATGCTGAGAGGTAGGCAGTTTTCCTTTACCCAGCTAACTCAGTCTACAAAGCTGAACAAGGTGGTAGCCCCTTTTCATACTAACATGAATGGTTCTCTCACAAGATCAACAGTGCTTCTTCCAATCCCTTTAAAGGGGTTATTTTGCACATACCTGGTATTGCTCACCCCTGAAAACACTGAGTTGCAGGCACTATTCCTTTCAAGAAGAATATCAATTCACCTTGGAAAACTAGGTGCTTGACCCTCCTGCTGCTAACATTCATACTTGTCTTCCAAGAGATGTAGTGCTGGTTCCACTGACTTGAAAGAAGCAATTTTGCACAAACTTCATGTTCCTCACCCATAAAAACACTGAGAGCGAGGCAGTATTCCCTTGAACAGGTAACTCAATTCACAATGCAGAACAGGGTGCTACACCCTCCTGCTTCTAAAAATAAAGATTGTCCTACAAGTGCTACAGTAAGCCTCCATTGACTTGAATGGGGCTCTTTTGCAGAACATTGATGCTACTCCCCTGAAAACAGTGAGATGTAGGCAGTATTCCTTCAAACAGCTAGGTCAATTCACAGTGCTATACAAGTTGCTAGACCCTGCGCTTGAAACATTAATGACTCCCTTACAAGAACTACCAGGAATCTCCCTTTCGCTTGTAAGGGATAGTTTGGAAATGTTGTGTTCCTCACCCATGAAAACGCTGAGAGGGAAGCAGCATTCCTTTACCCAGCTAACTCAGTTCACAATGCTGAAGAAGGTGGCAGCCCCTTTTGTTTCTCACATGAAAGATTCTCTCACAAGTTCGACAGTGCTTCTTCCAATCCCTTTAAGGGGGTTATTTTGCACATAGCTGGTATTGCTCACCCATGAAAACACTGAGTTGCAGGCACTATTCCTTTCAAGAAGAATATCAATTCACCTTGGAAAACTAGGTGCTTGACCCTCCTGCTGCTAACATTCATACTTCTCCTCCAAGTGATGTAGTGCTGATTCCATTGACTTGAAAGAGGCGATTTTGCACAAACCTCATGTTCCTCACCCATGAAAACACAGAGAGTTAGGCAGTATTCCCTTGAACAGGTAACTCAATTCACAATGCTGAACAGGGTGCTAGACCCTCTTGCTTCTCACATTAATGATTGTCTTACAAGAGCTACAGTAAGCCTCCATTCACTTGAAAGGGGCTCTTTTGCACAACATTGATGTTACTCCCCCTGAAAACCATGAGAGTTAGGCGGTATTCCCTTGAACACGTAATTCAATTCACCATGCTTAACAAGCTGCTTGACCCTCTTGCTTGTAACACTTATGCTTCTCTTACAGGAGAAACAGTGCTTCTTCCTTACATTGAAACAGGGCTACTCTGCACAAAGATAATATTCTTCACATTGTAAAATCCTGAGAGACAGTTAGTATTCCTTTGTAGAGCTCACTCAATTCTCACTTTTAAACAACATTCTAGACCCTCTTGCTGCTGGAATTAATGGTATTCATACATCCTAAACTGTTCTTCTTCCATTCAGTTGAATGCAGCTATTTGGCCCAACGGTGATGTTCCTCACACATGAAAAAACTCAGGGGTAGTCAGTATTCCCTTCAACAGGTAACTCATTTCTCGTAAGGAAACAAGTTGCTAAATATTCCTGCTTCTCACACATTGCATCCTGCCCTGAGCTACAAGGGTTTGTCCATTTAGTGGGAAGCACTTATTTTTCAAGGAGTGAATGGTTCTCCATTGTCAAAGGCTTTCATTTGGCAAGCATTCCTTTCACATGCTAATTCAACTCTCACAGGGAAACACAATGTGCTTGCAACTCCTGCTGCAAACCTTGCCATCTGCTTGCAAGAGACACAGTGCATGTTCCATTCAGTTGAAAGGGCCTATTGGCACAAAGATGGAATTGCTCACACTGTCAAACCCTGACAGATAGGAAGTGTTAATTTTGAATGCTAAATCAATTGAAGCTGCTAAACAAAGTGCTAGAGCATCTTTCTTGTAACCTTTGTGGTTCTCCTACAAGACATACAGTAATCCTTCCCTCCATTGAAAGAGGCAATTTTGCAGCAAAATGATGGTCCTCACACTTCCAAACTGTGAGAGGCAGCTGGTGTTCCTTTTAGAACTTCAGTCCACTCACACTGTTACACAACTTGCTAGACCCTCTTGCTTCTAACCTCAATAAGTTTCTTAGAAGAGCCTCACAACTTCTTCCATTCTCTTCAAAGGGGTGATGTTGCACTACGGTGATATTCCTCATCCCTGAAAACACTGAGTGGTAGGCAGTATTCCTTTAACCAAGTTACTCAATTCTCATCCGAAGACAAGCTGCTTCACCCTCCTGCTTGTAACCATTCATACTTTTCTTACAACATACGCACCGCTGGATCCAGTCACTTGAAAGAGGAGATTTTGCACAAAATTGAAGGTTCACACACATAAAAACACTGAGAGGTCTCAGTATGTCCTTAAACAGCTAACTCAGTTGAGAATCCTCAACAGAGTGCTAGGCCCTCTTCTTGTTAACAGTAATGACTGTCTTAGGAGACCAACAATGCATTTCCATTCACTCGAATGGGGCAATTTTGAAGAACATGGTAGTCCTCATCCCTGAAAGCCCTGAGAGGTAGGTAGTATTCCATGAAACAACTAACTCAATTCACAACGCTGAAGAAGGTGCTTGACCCTCTTCCTTCTAACATGAATGATTTTCTTACAAGAGCTACAGTGTTTCTCCATTGACTTCAGAGAGGCAATTTTGCACAAAGGTGATGTTCCTGACCCAGGAAAACACTGAGAGGTAGGCAGTATTCCTTCAAACAGCTAGGTCAATTCACAGTGCTAAACAAGTTGCTAGACCCTGTTGCTTCAAACATTAATGACTCTCTCACAAGACATACCAGGAATCTCCCTTTCGCTTGTAAGGGATACTTTGGAAATGTTGTGTTCCTCACCCATGTAAATGCTGAGAGGTAGGCAGTTTTCCTTTACCCAGCTAACTCAGTCTACAAAGCTGAACAAGGTGGTAGCCCCTTTTCATACTAACATGAATGGTTCTCTCACAAGATCAACAGTGCTTCTTCCAATCCCTTTAAAGGGGTTATTTTGCACATACCTGGTATTGCTCACCCCTGAAAACACTGAGTTGCAGGCACTATTCCTTTCAAGAAGAATATCAATTCACCTTGGAAAACTAGGTGCTTGACCCTCCTGCTGCTAACATTCATACTTGTCTTCCAAGAGATGTAGTGCTGGTTCCACTGACTTGAAAGAAGCAATTTTGCACAAACTTCATGTTCCTCACCCATAAAAACACTGAGAGCGAGGCAGTATTCCCTTGAACAGGTAACTCAATTCACAATGCAGAACAGGGTGTTACACCCTCTTGCTTCTAAAAATAAAGATTGTCCTACAAGTGCTACAGTAAGCCTCCATTCACTTGAATGGGGCTCTTTTGCAGAACATTGATGCTACTCCCCTGAAAACAGTGAGATGTAGGCAGTATTCCTTCAAACAGCTAGGTCAATTCACAGTGCTATACAAGTTGCTAGACCCTGCGCTTGAAACATTAATGACTCCCTTACAAGAACTACCAGGAATCTCCCTTTCGCTTGTAAGGGATATTTTGGAAATGTTGTGTTCCTCACCCATGAAAACGCTGAGAGGGAAGCAGCATTCCTTTACCCAGCTAACTCAGTTCACAATGCTGAAGAAGGTGGCAGCCCCTTTTGTTTCTCACATGAATGATTCTCTCACAAGTTCGACAGTGCTTCTTCCAATCCCTTTAAGGGGGTTATTTTGCACATAGCTGGTATTGCTCACCCATGAAAACACTGAGTTGCAGGCACTATTCCTTTCAAGAAGAATATCAGTTCACCTTGGAAAACTAGGTGCTTGACCCTCCTGCTGCTAACATTCATACTTCTCCTCCAAGTGATGTAGTGCTGATTCCATTGACTTGAAAGAGGCAATTTTGCACAAACCTCATGTTCCTCACCCATGAAAACACAGAGAGTTAGGCAGTATTCCCTTGAACAGGTAACTCAATTCACAATGCTGAACAGGGTGCTAGACCCTCTTGCTTCTCACATTAATGATTGTCTTACAAGAGCTACAGTAAGCCTCCATTCACTTGAAAGGGGCTCTTTTGCACAACATTGATGTTACTCCCCCTGAAAACCGTGAGAGTTAGGCATTATTCCCTTGAACACGTAATTCAATTCACCATGCTTAACAAGCTGCTTGACCCTCTTGCTTGTAACACTTATGCTTCTCTTACAGGAGAAACAGTGCTTCTTCCTTACATTGAAACAGGGCTACTCTGCACAAAGATAATATTCTTCACATTGTAAAATCCTGAGAGACAGTTAGTATTCCTTTGTAGAGCTCACTCAATTCTCACTTTTAAACAACATTCTAGACCCTCTTGCTGCTGGAATTAATGGTATTCATACATCCTAAACTGTTCTTCTTCCATTCAGTTGAATGCAGCTATTTGGCCCAACGGTGATGTTCCTCACACATGAAAAAACTCAGGGGTAGTCAGTATTCCCTTCAACAGGTAACTCATTTCTCGTAAGGAAACAAGTTGCTAAATATTCCTGCTTCTCACACATTGCATCCTGCCCTGAGCTACAAGGGTTTGTCCATTTAGTGGGAAGCACTTATTTTTCAAGGAGTGAATGGTTCTCCATTGTCAAAGGCTTTCATTTGGCAAGCATTCCTTTCACATGCTAATTCAACTCTCACAGGGAAACACAATGTGCTTGCAACTCCTGCTGCAAACCTTGCCATCTGCTTGCAAGAGACACAGTGCATGTTCCATTCAGTTGAAAGGGCCTATTGGCACAAAGATGGAATTGCTCACACTGTCAAACCCTGACAGATAGGAAGTGTTAATTTTGAATGCTAAATCAATTGAAGCTGCTAAACAAAGTGCTAGAGCATCTTTCTTGTAACCTTTGTGGTTCTCCTACAAGACATACAGTAATCCTTCCCTCCATTGAAAGAGGCAATTTTGCAGCAAAATGATGGTCCTCACACTTCCAAACTGTGAGAGGCAGCTGGTGTTCCTTTTAGAACTTCAGTCCACTCACACTGTTACACAACTTGCTAGACCCTCTTGCTTCTAACCTCAATAAGTTTCTTAGAAGAGCCTCACAACTTCTTCCATTCTCTTCAAAGGGGTGATGTTGCACTACGGTGATATTCCTCATCCCTGAAAACACTGAGTGGTAGGCAGTATTCCTTTAACCAAGTTACTCAATTCTCATCCGAAGACAAGCTGCTTCACCCTCCTGCTTGTAACCATTCATACTTTTCTTACAACATACGCACCGCTGGATCCAGTCACTTGAAAGAGGAGATTTTGCACAAAATTGAAGGTTCACACACATAAAAACACTGAGAGGTCTCAGTATGTCCTTAAACAGCTAACTCAGTTGAGAATCCTCAACAGAGTGCTAGGCCCTCTTCTTGTTAACAGTAATGACTGTCTTAGGAGACCAACAATGCATTTCCATTCACTCGAATGGGGCAATTTTGAAGAACATGGTAGTCCTCATCCCTGAAAGCCCTGAGAGGTAGGTAGTATTCCATGAAACAACTAACTCAATTCACAACGCTGAAGAAGGTGCTTGACCCTCTTCCTTCTAACATGAATGATTTTCTTACAAGAGCTACAGTGTTTCTCCATTGACTTCAGAGAGGCAATTTTGCACAAAGGTGATGTTCCTGACCCAGGAAAACACTGAGAGGTAGGCAGTATTCCTTCAAACAGCTAGGTCAATTCACAGTGCTAAACAAGTTGCTAGACCCTGTTGCTTCAAACATTAATGACTCTCTCACAAGACATACCAGGAATCTCCCTTTCGCTTGTAAGGGATACTTTGGAAATGTTGTGTTCCTCACCCATGTAAATGCTGAGAGGTAGGCAGTTTTCCTTTACCCAGCTAACTCAGTCTACAAAGCTGAACAAGGTGGTAGCCCCTTTTCATACTAACATGAATGGTTCTCTCACAAGATCAACAGTGCTTCTTCCAATCCCTTTAAAGGGGTTATTTTGCACATACCTGGTATTGCTCACCCCTGAAAACACTGAGTTGCAGGCACTATTCCTTTCAAGAAGAATATCAATTCACCTTGGAAAACTAGGTGCTTGACCCTCCTGCTGCTAACATTCATACTTGTCTTCCAAGAGATGTAGTGCTGGTTCCACTGACTTGAAAGAAGCAATTTTGCACAAACTTCATGTTCCTCACCCATAAAAACACTGAGAGCGAGGCAGTATTCCCTTGAACAGGTAACTCAATTCACAATGCAGAACAGGGTGTTACACCCTCTTGCTTCTAAAAATAAAGATTGTCCTACAAGTGCTACAGTAAGCCTCCATTCACTTGAATGGGGCTCTTTTGCAGAACATTGATGCTACTCCCCTGAAAACAGTGAGATGTAGGCAGTATTCCTTCAAACAGCTAGGTCAATTCACAGTGCTATACAAGTTGCTAGACCCTGCGCTTGAAACATTAATGACTCCCTTACAAGAACTACCAGGAATCTCCCTTTCGCTTGTAAGGGATATTTTGGAAATGTTGTGTTCCTCACCCATGAAAACGCTGAGAGGGAAGCAGCATTCCTTTACCCAGCTAACTCAGTTCACAATGCTGAAGAAGGTGGCAGCCCCTTTTGTTTCTCACATGAATGATTCTCTCACAAGTTCGACAGTGCTTCTTCCAATCCCTTTAAGGGGGTTATTTTGCACATAGCTGGTATTGCTCACCCATGAAAACACTGAGTTGCAGGCACTATTCCTTTCAAGAAGAATATCAGTTCACCTTGGAAAACTAGGTGCTTGACCCTCCTGCTGCTAACATTCATACTTCTCCTCCAAGTGATGTAGTGCTGATTCCATTGACTTGAAAGAGGCAATTTTGCACAAACCTCATGTTCCTCACCCATGAAAACACAGAGAGTTAGGCAGTATTCCCTTGAACAGGTAACTCAATTCACAATGCTGAACAGGGTGCTAGACCCTCTTGCTTCTCACATTAATGATTGTCTTACAAGAGCTACAGTAAGCCTCCATTCACTTGAAAGGGGCTCTTTTGCACAACATTGATGTTACTCCCCCTGAAAACCGTGAGAGTTAGGCAGTATTCCCTTGAACACGTAATTCAATTCACCATGCTTAACAAGCTGCTTGACCCTCTTGCTTGTAACACTTATGCTTCTCTTACAGGAGAAACAGTGCTTCTTCCTTACATTGAAACAGGGCTACTCTGCACAAAGATAATATTCTTCACATTGTAAAATCCTGAGAGACAGTTAGTATTCCTTTGTAGAGCTCACTCAATTCTCACTTTTAAACAACATTCTAGACCCTCTTGCTGCTGGAATTAATGGTATTCATACATCCTAAACTGTTCTTCTTCCATTCAGTTGAATGCAGCTATTTGGCCCAACGGTGATGTTCCTCACACATGAAAAAACTCAGGGGTAGTCAGTATTCCCTTCAACAGGTAACTCATTTCTCGTAAGGAAACAAGTTGCTAAATATTCCTGTTTCTCACACATTGCATCCTGCCCTGAGCTACAAGGGTTTGTCCATTTAGTGGGAAGCACTTATTTTTCAAGGAGTGAATGGTTCTCCATTGTCAAAGGCTTTCATTTGGCAAGCATTCCTTTCACATGCTAATTCAACTCTCACAGGGAAACACAATGTGCTTGCAACTCCTGCTGCAAACCTTGCCATCTGCTTGCAAGAGACACAGTGCATGTTCCATTCAGTTGAAAGGGCCTATTGGCACAAAGATGGAATTGCTCACACTGTCAAACCCTGACAGATAGGAAGTGTTAATTTTGAATGCTAAATCAATTGAAGCTGCTAAACAAAGTGCTAGAGCATCTTTCTTGTAACCTTTGTGGTTCTCCTACAAGACATACAGTAATCCTTCCCTCCATTGAAAGAGGCAATTTTGCAGCAAAATGATGGTCCTCACACTTCCAAACTGTGAGAGGCAGCTGGTGTTCCTTTTAGAACTTCAGTCCACTCACACTGTTACACAACTTGCTAGACCCTCTTGCTTCTAACCTCAATAAGTTTCTTAGAAGAGCCTCACAACTTCTTCCATTCTCTTCAAAGGGGTGATGTTGCACTAAGGTGATATTCCTCATCCCTGAAAACACTGAGTGGTAGGCAGTATTCCTTTAACCAAGTTACTCAATTCTCATCCGAAGACAAGCTGCTTCACCCTCCTGCTTGTAACCATTCATACTTTTCTTACAACATACGCACCGCTGGATCCAGTCACTTGAAAGAGGAGATTTTGCACAAAATTGAAGGTTCACACACATAAAAACACTGAGAGGTCTCAGTATGTCCTTAAACAGCTAACTCAGTTGAGAATCCTCAACAGAGTGCTAGGCCCTCTTCTTGTTAACAGTAATGACTGTCTTAGGAGACCAACAATGCATTTCCATTCACTCGAATGGGGCAATTTTGAAGAACATGGTAGTCCTCATCCCTGAAAGCCCTGAGAGGTAGGTAGTATTCCATGAAACAACTAACTCAATTCACAACGCTGAAGAAGGTGCTTGACCCTCTTCCTTCTAACATGAATGATTTTCTTACAAGAGCTACAGTGTTTCTCCATTGACTTCAGAGAGGCAATTTTGCACAAAGGTGATGTTCCTGACCCAGGAAAACACTGAGAGGTAGGCAGTATTCCTTCAAACAGCTAGGTCAATTCACAGTGCTAAACAAGTTGCTAGACCCTGTTGCTTCAAACATTAATGACTCTCTCACAAGACATACCAGGAATCTCCCTTTCGCTTGTAAGGGATACTTTGGAAATGTTGTGTTCCTCACCCATGTAAATGCTGAGAGGTAGGCAGTTTTCCTTTACCCAGCTAACTCAGTCTACAAAGCTGAACAAGGTGGTAGCCCCTTTTCATACTAACATGAATGGTTCTCTCACAAGATCAACAGTGCTTCTTCCAATCCCTTTAAAGGGGTTATTTTGCACATACCTGGTATTTCTCACCCGTGAAAACACTGAGTTGCAGGCACTATTCCTTTCAAGAAGAATATCAATTCACCTTGGAAAACTAGGTGCTTGACCCTCCTGCTGCTAACATTCATACTTGTCTTCCAAGAGATGTAGTGCTGGTTCCACTGACTTGAAAGAAGCAATTTTGCACAAACTTCATGTTCCTCACCCATAAAAACACTGAGAGCGAGGCAGTATTCCCTTGAACAGGTAACTCAATTCACAATGCAGAACAGGGTGCTACACCCTCTTGCTTCTAAAAATAAAGATTGTCCTACAAGTGCTACAGTAAGCCTCCATTCACTTGAATGGGGCTCTTTTGCAGAACATTGATGCTACTCCCCTGAAAACAGTGAGATGTAGGCAGTATTCCTTCAAACAGCTAGGTCAATTCACAGTGCTATACAAGTTGCTAGACCCTGCACTTGAAACATTAATGACTCCCTTACAAGAACTACCAGGAATCTCCCTTTCGCTTGTAAGGGATAGTTTGGAAATGTTGTGTTCCTCACCCATGAAAACGCTGAGAGGGAAGCAGCATTCCTTTACCCAGCTAACTCAGTTCACAATGCTGAAGAAGGTGGCAGCCCCTTTTGTTTCTCACATGAATGATTCTCTCACAAGTTCGACAGTGCTTCTTCCAATCCCTTTAAGGGGGTTATTTTGCACATAGCTGGTATTGCTCACCCATGAAAACACTGAGTTGCAGGCACTATTCCTTTCAAGAAGAATATCAGTTCACCTTGGAAAACTAGGTGCTTGACCCTCCTGCTGCTAACATTCATACTTCTCCTCCAAGTGATGTAGTGCTGATTCCATTGACTTGAAAGAGGCAATTTTGCACAAACCTCATGTTCCTCACCCATGAAAACACAGAGAGTTAGGCAGTATTCCCTTGAACAGGTAACTCAATTCACAATGCTGAACAGGGTGCTAGACCCTCTTGCTTCTCACATTAATGATTTTCTTACAAGAGCTACAGTAAGCCTCCATTCACTTGAAAGGGGCTCTTTTGCACAACATTGATGTTACTCCCCCTGAAAACCATGAGAGTTAGGCGGTATTCCCTTGAACACGTAATTCAATTCACCATGCTTAACAAGCTGCTTGACCCTCTTGCTTGTAACACTTATGCTTCTCTTACAGGAGAAACAGTGCTTCTTCCTTACATTGAAACAGGGCTACTCTGCACAAAGATAATATTCTTCACATTGTAAAATCCTGAGAGACAGTTAGTATTCCTTTGTAGAGCTCACTCAATTCTCACTTTTAAACAACATTCTAGACCCTCTTGCTGCTGGAATTAATGGTATTCATACATCCTAAACTGTTCTTCTTCCATTCAGTTGAATGCAGCTATTTGGCCCAACGGTGATGTTCCTCACACATGAAAAAACTCAGGGGTAGTCAGTATTCCCTTCAACAGGTAACTCATTTCTCGTAAGGAAACAAGTTGCTAAATATTCCTGCTTCTCACACATTGCATCCTGCCCTGAGCTACAAGGGTTTGTCCATTTAGTGGGAAGCACTTATTTTTCAAGGAGTGAATGGTTCTCCATTGTCAAAGGCTTTCATTTGGCAAGCATTCCTTTCACATGCTAATTCAACTCTCACAGGGAAACACAATGTGCTTGCAACTCCTGCTGCAAACCTTGCCATCTGCTTGCAAGAGACACAGTGCATGTTCCATTCAGTTGAAAGGGCCTATTGGCACAAAGATGGAATTGCTCACACTGTCAAACCCTGACAGATAGGAAGTGTTAATTTTGAATGCTAAATCAATTGAAGCTGCTAAACAAAGTGCTAGAGCATCTTTCTTGTAACCTTTGTGGTTCTCCTACAAGACATACAGTAATCCTTCCCTCCATTGAAAGAGGCAATTTTGCAGCAAAATGATGGTCCTCACACTTCCAAACTGTGAGAGGCAGCTGGTGTTCCTTTTAGAACTTCAGTCCACTCACACTGTTACACAACTTGCTAGACCCTCTTGCTTCTAACCTCAATAAGTTTCTTAGAAGAGCCTCACAACTTCTTCCATTCTCTTCAAAGGGGTGATGTTGCACTAAGGTGATATTCCTCATCCCTGAAAACACTGAGTGGTAGGCAGTATTCCTTTAACCAAGTTACTCAATTCTCATCCGAAGACAAGCTGCTTCACCCTCCTGCTTGTAACCATTCATACTTTTCTTACAACATACGCACCGCTGGATCCAGTCACTTGAAAGAGGAGATTTTGCACAAAATTGAAGGTTCACACACATAAAAACACTGAGAGGTCTCAGTATGTCCTTAAACAGCTAACTCAGTTGAGAATCCTCAACAGAGTGCTAGGCCCTCTTCTTGTTAACAGTAATGACTGTCTTAGGAGACCAACAATGCATTTCCATTCACTCGAATGGGGCAATTTTGAAGAACATGGTAGTCCTCATCCCTGAAAGCCCTGAGAGGTAGGTAGTATTCCATGAAACAACTAACTCAATTCACAACGCTGAAGAAGGTGCTTGACCCTCTTCCTTCTAACATGAATGATTTTCTTACAAGAGCTACAGTGTTTCTCCATTGACTTCAGAGAGGCAATTTTGCACAAAGGTGATGTTCCTGACCCAGGAAAACACTGAGAGGTAGGCAGTATTCCTTCAAACAGCTAGGTCAATTCACAGTGCTAAACAAGTTGCTAGACCCTGTTGCTTCAAACATTAATGACTCTCTCACAAGACATACCAGGAATCTCCCTTTCGCTTGTAAGGGATACTTTGGAAATGTTGTGTTCCTCACCCATGTAAATGCTGAGAGGTAGGCAGTTTTCCTTTACCCAGCTAACTCAGTCTACAAAGCTGAACAAGGTGGTAGCCCCTTTTCATACTAACATGAATGGTTCTCTCACAAGATCAACAGTGCTTCTTCCAATCCCTTTAAAGGGGTTATTTTGCACATACCTGGTATTGCTCACCCCTGAAAACACTGAGTTGCAGGCACTATTCCTTTCAAGAAGAATATCAATTCACCTTGGAAAACTAGGTGCTTGACCCTCCTGCTGCTAACATTCATACTTGTCTTCCAAGAGATGTAGTGCTGGTTCCACTGACTTGAAAGAAGCAATTTTGCACAAACTTCATGTTCCTCACCCATAAAAACACTGAGAGCGAGGCAGTATTCCCTTGAACAGGTAACTCAATTCACAATGCAGAACAGGGTGCTACACCCTCTTGCTTCTAAAAATAAAGATTGTCCTACAAGTGCTACAGTAAGCCTCCTTTCACTTGAATGGGGCTCTTTTGCAGAACATTGATGCTACTCCCCTGAAAACAGTGAGATGTAGGCAGTATTCCTTCAAACAGCTAGGTCAATTCACAGTGCTATACAAGTTGCTAGACCCTGCGCTTGAAACATTAATGACTCCCTTACAAGAACTACCAGGAATCTCCCTTTCGCTTGTAAGGGATAGTTTGGAAATGTTGTGTTCCTCACCCATGAAAACGCTGAGAGGGAAGCAGCATTCCTTTACCCAGCTAACTCAGTTCACAATGCTGAAGAAGGTGGCAGCCCCTTTTGTTTCTCACATGAATGATTCTCTCACAAGTTCGACAGTGCTTCTTCCAATCCCTTTAAGGGGGTTATTTTGCACATAGCTGGTATTGCTCACCCATGAAAACACTGAGTTGCAGGCACTAGTCCTTTCAAGAAGAATATCAGTTCACCTTGGAAAACTAGGTGCTTGACCCTCCTGCTGCTAACATTCATACTTCTCCTCCAAGTGATGTAGTGCTGATTCCATTGACTTGAAAGAGGCAATTTTGCACAAACCTCATGTTCCTCACCCATGAAAACACAGAGAGTTAGGCAGTATTCCCTTGAACAGGTAACTCAATTCACAATGCTGAACAGGGTGCTAGACCCTCTTGCTTCTCACATTAATGATTGTCTTACAAGAGCTACAGTAAGCCTCCATTCACTTGAAAGGGGCTCTTTTGCACAACATTGATGTTACTCCCCCTGAAAACCGTGAGAGTTAGGCAGTATTCCCTTGAACACGTAATTCAATTCACCATGCTTAACAAGCTGCTTGACCCTCTTGCTTGTAACACTTATGCTTCTCTTACAGGAGAAACAGTGCTTCTTCCTTACATTGAAACAGGGCTACTCTGCACAAAGATAATATTCTTCACATTGTAAAATCCTGAGAGACAGTTAGTATTCCTTTGTAGAGCTCACTCAATTCTCACTTTTAAACAACATTCTAGACCCTCTTGCTGCTGGAATTAATGGTATTCATACATCCTAAACTGTTCTTCTTCCATTCAGTTGAATGCAGCTATTTGGCCCAACGGTGATGTTCCTCACACATGAAAAAACTCAGGGGTAGTCAGTATTCCCTTCAACAGGTAACTCATTTCTCGTGAGGAAACAAGTTGCTAAATATTCCTGCTTCTCACACATTGCATCCTGCCCTGAGCTACAAGGGTTTGTCCATTTAGTGGGAAGCACTTATTTTTCAAGGAGTGAATGGTTCTCCATTGTCAAAGGCTTTCATTTGGCAAGCATTCCTTTCACATGCTAATTCAACTCTCACAGGGAAACACAATGTGCTTGCAACTCCTGCTGCAAACCTTGCCATCTGCTTGCAAGAGACACAGTGCATGTTCCATTCAGTTGAAAGGGCCTATTGGCACAAAGATGGAATTGCTCACACTGTCAAACCCTGACAGATAGGAAGTGTTAATTTTGAATGCTAAATCAATTGAAGCTGCTAAACAAAGTGCTAGAGCATCTTTCTTGTAACCTTTGTGGTTCTCCTACAAGACATACAGTAATCCTTCCCTCCATTGAAAGAGGCAATTTTGCAGCAAAATGATGGTCCTCACACTTCCAAACTGTGAGAGGCAGCTGGTGTTCCTTTTAGAACTTCAGTCCACTCACACTGTTACACAACTTGCTAGACCCTCTTGCTTCTAACCTCAATAAGTTTCTTAGAAGAGCCTCACAACTTCTTCCATTCTCTTCAAAGGGGTGATGTTGCACTAAGGTGATATTCCTCATCCCTGAAAACACTGAGTGGTAGGCAGTATTCCTTTAACCAAGTTACTCAATTCTCATCCGAAGACAAGCTGCTTCACCCTCCTGCTTGTAACCATTCATACTTTTCTTACAACATACGCACCGCTGGATCCAGTCACTTGAAAGAGGAGATTTTGCACAAAATTGAAGGTTCACACACATAAAAACACTGAGAGGTCTCAGTATGTCCTTAAACAGCTAACTCAGTTGAGAATCCTCAACAGAGTGCTAGGCCCTCTTCTTGTTAACAGTAATGACTGTCTTAGGAGACCAACAATGCATTTCCATTCACTGGAATGGGGCAATTTTGAAGAACATGGTAGTCCTCATCCCTGAAAGCCCTGAGAGGTAGGTAGTATTCCATGAAACAACTAACTCAATTCACAACGCTGAAGAAGGTGCTTGACCCTCTTCCTTCTAACATGAATGATTTTCTTACAAGAGCTACAGTGTTTCTCCATTGACTTCAGAGAGGCAATTTTGCACAAAGGTGATGTTCCTGACCCAGGAAAACACTGAGAGGTAGGCAGTATTCCTTCAAACAGCTAGGTCAATTCACAGTGCTAAACAAGTTGCTAGACCCTGTTGCTTCAAACATTCATGACTCTCTCACAAGACATACCAGGAATCTCCCTTTCGCTTGTAAGGGATAGTTTGGAAATGTTGTGTTCCTCACCCATGTAAATGCTGAGAGGTAGGCAGTTTTCCTTTACCCAGCTAACTCAGTCTACAAAGCTGAACAAGGTGGTAGCCCCTTTTCATACTAACATGAATGGTTCTCTCACAAGATCAACAGTGCTTCTTCCAATCCCTTTAAAGGGGTTATTTTGCACATACCTGGTATTGCTCACCCCTGAAAACACTGAGTTGCAGGCACTATTCCTTTCAAGAAGAATATCAATTCACCTTGGAAAACTAGGTGCTTGACCCTCCTGCTGCTAACATTCATACTTGTCTTCCAAGAGATGTAGTGCTGGTTCCACTGACTTGAAAGAAGCAATTTTGCACAAACTTCATGTTCCTCACCCATAAAAACACTGAGAGCGAGGCAGTATTCCCTTGAACAGGTAACTCAATTCACAATGCAGAACAGGGTGCTACACCCTCTTGCTTCTAAAAATAAAGATTGTCCTACAAGTGCTACAGTAAGCCTCCATTCACTTGAATGGGGCTCTTTTGCAGAACATTGATGCTACTCCCCTGAAAACAGTGAGATGTAGGCAGTATTCCTTCAAACAGCTAGGTCAATTCACAGTGCTATACAAGTTGCTAGACCCTGCGCTTGAAACATTAATGACTCCCTTACAAGAACTACCAGGAATCTCCCTTTCGCTTGTAAGGGATAGTTTGGAAATGTTGTGTTCCTCACCCATGAAAACGCTGAGAGGGAAGCAGCATTCCTTTACCCAGCTAACTCAGTTCACAATGCTGAAGAAGGTGGCAGCCCCTTTTGTTTCTCACATGAATGATTCTCTCACAAGTTCGACAGTGCTTCTTCCAATCCCTTTAAGGGGGTTATTTTGCACATAGCTGGTATTGCTCACCCATGAAAACACTGAGTTGCAGGCACTATTCCTTTCAAGAAGAATATCAGTTCACCTTGGAAAACTAGGTGCTTGACCCTCCTGCTGCTAACATTCATACTTCTCCTCCAAGTGATGTAGTGCTGATTCCATTGACTTGAAAGAGGCAATTTTGCACAAACCTCATGTTCCTCACCCATGAAAACACAGAGAGTTAGGCAGTATTCCCTTGAACAGGTAACTCAATTCACAATGCTGAACAGGGTGCTAGACCCTCTTGCTTCTCACATTAATGATTGTCTTACAAGAGCTACAGTAAGCCTCCATTCACTTGAAAGGGGCTCTTTTGCACAACATTGATGTTACTCCCCCTGAAAACCGTGAGAGTTAGGCAGTATTCCCTTGAACACGTAATTCAATTCACCATGCTTAACAAGCTGCTTGACCCTCTTGCTTGTAACACTTATGCTTCTCTTACAGGAGAAACAGTGCTTCTTCCTTACATTGAAACAGGGCTACTCTGCACAAAGATAATATTCTTCACATTGTAAAATCCTGAGAGACAGTTAGTATTCCTTTGTAGAGCTCACTCAATTCTCACTTTTAAACAACATTCTAGACCCTCTTGCTGCTGGAATTAATGGTATTCATACATCCTAAACTGTTCTTCTTCCATTCAGTTGAATGCAGCTATTTGGCCCAACGGTGATGTTCCTCACACATGAAAAAACTCAGGGGTAGTCAGTATTCCCTTCAACAGGTAACTCATTTCTCGTAAGGAAACAAGTTGCTAAATATTCCTGCTTCTCACACATTGCATCCTGCCCTGAGCTACAAGGGTTTGTCCATTTAGTGGGAAGCACTTATTTTTCAAGGAGTGAATGGTTCTCCATTGTCAAAGGCTTTCATT
The DNA here is from genome assembly GCF_047511655.1 of Castor canadensis. NCBI lineage: Eukaryota > Metazoa > Chordata > Mammalia > Rodentia > Castoridae > Castor > Castor canadensis. The sequence continues at coordinate 65,625,311 of NC_133396.1, read as the reverse complement.
TGGCAAGCATTCCTTTCACATGCTAATTCAACTCTCACAGGGAAACACAATGTGCTTGCAACTCCTGCTGCAAACCTTGCCATCTGCTTGCAAGAGACACAGTGCATGTTCCATTCAGTTGAAAGGGCCTATTGGCACAAAGATGGAATTGCTCACACTGTCAAACCCTGACAGATAGGAAGTGTTAATTTTGAATGCTAAATCAATTGAAGCTGCTAAACAAAGTGCTAGAGCATCTTTCTTGTAACCTTTGTGGTTCTCCTACAAGACATACAGTAATCCTTCCCTCCATTGAAAGAGGCAATTTTGCAGCAAACTGATGGTCCTCACACTTCCAAACTGTGAGAGGCAGCTGGTGTTCCTTTTAAAAGTTCACTCTACTCACACTGTTACACAACTTGCTAGACCCTCTTGCTTCTAACCTCAATAAGTTTCTTAGAAGAGCCTCACAACTTCTTCCATTCTCTTCAAAGGGGTGATGTTGCACTACGGTGATATTCCTCATCCCTGAAAACACTGAGTGGTAGGCAGTATTCCTTTAACCAAGTTACTCAATTCTCATCCGAAGACAAGCTGCTTCACCCTCCTGCTTGTAACCATTCATACTTTTCTTACAACATACGCACCGCTGGATCCAGTCACTTGAAAGAGGAGATTTTGCACAAAATTGAAGGTTCACACACATAAAAACACTGAGAGGTCTCAGTATGTCCTTAAACAGCTAACTCAGTTGAGAATCCTCAACAGAGTGCTAGGCCCTCTTCTTGTTAACAGTAATGACTGTCTTAGGAGACCAACAATGCATTTCCATTCACTCGAATGGGGCAATTTTGAAGAACATGGTAGTCCTCATCCCTGAAAGCCCTGAGAGGTAGGTAGTATTCCATGAAACAACTAACTCAATTCACAACGCTGAAGAAGGTGCTTGACCCTCTTCCTTCTAACATGAATGATTTTCTTACAAGAGCTACAGTGTTTCTTCATTGACTTCAGAGAGGCAATTTTGCACAAAGTTGATGTTCCTGACCCAGGAAAACACTGAGAGGTAGGCAGTATTCCTTCACACAGCTAGGTCAATTCACAGTGCTAAACAAGTTGCTAGACCCTGTTGCTTCAAACATTAATGACTCTCTCACAAGACATACCAGGAATCTCCCTTTCGCTTGTAAGGGATACTTTGGAAATGTTGTGTTCCTCACCCATGTAAATGCTGAGAGGTAGGCAGTTTTCCTTTACCCAGCTAACTCAGTCTACAAAGCTGAACAAGGTGGTAGCCCCTTTTCATACTAACATGAATGGTTCTCTCACAAGATCAACAGTGCTTCTTCCAATCCCTTTAAAGGGGTTATTTTGCACATACCTGGTATTGCTCACCCCTGAAAACACTGAGTTGCAGGCACTATTCCTTTCAAGAAGAATATCAATTCACCTTGGAAAACTAGGTGCTTGACCCTCCTGCTGCTAACATTCATACTTGTCTTCCAAGAGATGTAGTGCTGGTTCCACTGACTTGAAAGAAGCAATTTTGCACAAACTTCATGTTCCTCACCCATAAAAACACTGAGAGCGAGGCAGTATTCCCTTGAACAGGTAACTCAATTCACAATGCAGAACAGGGTGCTACACCCTCTTGCTTCTAAAAATAAAGATTGTCCTACAAGTGCTACAGTAAGCCTCCATTCACTTGAATGGGGCTCTTTTGCAGAACATTGATGCTACTCCCCTGAAAACAGTGAGATGTAGGCAGTATTCCTTCAAACAGCTAGGTCAATTCACAGTGCTATACAAGTTGCTAGACCCTGCGCTTGAAACATTAATGACTCCCTTACAAGAACTACCAGGAATCTCCCTTTCGCTTGTAAGGGATAGTTTGGAAATGTTGTGTTCCTCACCCATGAAAACGCTGAGAGGGAAGCAGCATTCCTTTACCCAGCTAACTCAGTTCACAATGCTGAAGAAGGTGGCAGCCCCTTTTGTTTCTCACATGAATGATTCTCTCACAAGTTCGACAGTGCTTCTTCCAATCCCTTTAAGGGGGTTATTTTGCACATAGCTGGTATTGCTCACCCATGAAAACACTGAGTTGCAGGCACTATTCCTTTCAAGAAGAATATCAGTTCACCTTGGAAAACTAGGTGCTTGACCCTCCTGCTGCTAACATTCATACTTCTCCTCCAAGTGATGTAGTGCTGATTCCATTGACTTGAAAGAGGCAATTTTGCACAAACCTCATGTTCCTCACCCATGAAAACACAGAGAGTTAGGCAGTATTCCCTTGAACAGGTAACTCAATTCACAATGCTGAACAGGGTGCTAGACCCTCTTGCTTCTCACATTAATGATTGTCTTACAAGAGCTACAGTAAGCCTCCATTCACTTGAAAGGGGCTCTTTTGCACAACATTGATGTTACTCCCCCTGAAAACCGTGAGAGTTAGGCAGTATTCCCTTGAACACGTAATTCAATTCACCATGCTTAACAAGCTGCTTGACCCTCTTGCTTGTAACACTTATGCTTCTCTTACAGGAGAAACAGTGCTTCTTCCTTACATTGAAACAGGGCTACTCTGCACAAAGATAATATTCTTCACATTGTAAAATCCTGAGAGACAGTTAGTATTCCTTTGTAGAGCTCACTCAATTCTCACTTTTAAACAACATTCTAGACCCTCTTGCTGCTGGAATTAATGGTATTCATACATCCTAAACTGTTCTTCTTCCATTCAGTTGAATGCAGCTATTTGGCCCAACGGTGATGTTCCTCACACATGAAAAAACTCAGGGGTAGTCAGTATTCCCTTCAACAGGTAACTCATTTCTCGTAAGGAAACAAGTTGCTAAATATTCCTGCTTCTCACACATTGCATCCTGCCCTGAGCTACAAGGGTTTGTCCATTTAGTGGGAAGCACTTATTTTTCAAGGAGTGAATGGTTCTCCATTGTCAAAGGCTTTCATTTGGCAAGCATTCCTTTCACATGCTAATTCAACTCTCACAGGGAAACACAATGTGCTTGCAACTCCTGCTGCAAACCTTGCCATCTGCTTGCAAGAGACACAGTGCATGTTCCATTCAGTTGAAAGGGCCTATTGGCACAAAGATGGAATTGCTCACACTGTCAAACCCTGACAGATAGGAAGTGTTAATTTTGAATGCTAAATCAATTGAAGCTGCTAAACAAAGTGCTAGAGCATCTTTCTTGTAACCTTTGTGGTTCTCCTACAAGACATACAGTAATCCTTCCCTCCATTGAAAGAGGCAATTTTGCAGCAAACTGATGGTCCTCACACTTCCAAACTGTGAGAGGCAGCTGGTGTTCCTTTTAAAACTTCACTCTACTCACACTGTTACACAACTTGCTAGACCCTCTTGCTTCTAACCTCAATAAGTTTCTTAGAAGAGCCTCACAACTTCTTCCATTCTCTTCAAAGGGGTGATGTTGCACTACGGTGATATTCCTCATCCCTGAAAACACTGAGTGGTAGGCAGTATTCCTTTAACCAAGTTACTCAATTCTCATCCGAAGACAAGCTGCTTCACCCTCCTGCTTGTAACCATTCATACTTTTCTTACAACATACGCACCGCTGGATCCAGTCACTTGAAAGAGGAGATTTTGCACAAAATTGAAGGTTCACACACATAAAAACACTGAGAGGTATCAGTATGTCCTTAAACAGCTAACTCAGTTGAGAATCCTCAACAGAGTGCTAGGCCCTCTTCTTGTTAACAGTAATGACTGTCTTAGGAGACCAACAATGCATTTCCATTCACTCGAATGGGGCAATTTTGAAGAACATGGTAGTCCTCATCCCTGAAAGCCCTGAGAGGTAGGTAGTATTCCATGAAACAACTAACTCAATTCACAACGGTGAAGAAGGTGCTTGACCCTCTTCCTTCTAACATGAATGATTTTCTTACAAGAGATACAGTGTTTCTCCATTGACTTCAGAGAGGCAATTTTGCACAAAGGTGATGTTCCTGACCCAGGAAAACACTGAGAGGTAGGCAGTATTCCTTCAAACAGCTAGGTCAATTCACAGTGCTAAACAAGTTGCTAGACCCTGTTGCTTCAAACATTAATGACTCTCTCACAAGACATACCAGGAATCTCCCTTTCGCTTGTAAGGGATACTTTGGAAATGTTGTGTTCCTCACCCATGTAAATGCTGAGAGGTAGGCAGTTTTCCTTTACCCAGCTAACTCAGTCTACAAAGCTGAACAAGGTGGTAGCCCCTTTTCATACTAACATGAATGGTTCTCTCACAAGATCAACAGTGCTTCTTCCAATCCCTTTAAAGGGGTTATTTTGCACATACCTGGTATTGCTCACCCCTGAAAACACTGAGTTGCAGGCACTATTCCTTTCAAGAAGAATATCAATTCACCTTGGAAAACTAGGTGCTTGACCCTCCTGCTGCTAACATTCATACTTGTCTTCCAAGAGATGTAGTGCTGGTTCCACTGACTTGAAAGAAGCAATTTTGCACAAACTTCATGTTCCTCACCCATAAAAACACTGAGAGCGAGGCAGTATTCCCTTGAACAGGTAACTCAATTCACATTGCAGAACAGGGTGCTACACCCTCTTGCTTCTAAAAATAAAGATTGTCCTACAAGTGCTACAGTAAGCCTCCATTCACTTGAATGGGGCTCTTTTGCAGAACATTGATGCTACTCCCCTGAAAACAGTGAGATGTAGGCAGTATTCCTTCAAACAGCTAGGTCAATTCACAGTGCTATACAAGTTGCTAGACCCTGCGCTTGAAACATTAATGACTCCCTTACAAGAACTACCAGGAATCTCCCTTTCGCTTGTAAGGGATACTTTGGAAATGTTGTGTTCCTCACCCATGAAAACGCTGAGAGGGAAGCAGCATTCCTTTACCCAGCTAACTCAGTTCACAATGCTGAAGAAGGTGGCAGCCCCTTTTGTTTCTCACATGAATGATTCTCTCACAAGTTCGACAGTGCTTCTTCCAATCCCTTTAAGGGGGTTATTTTGCACATAGCTGGTATTGCTCACCCATGAAAACACTGAGTTGCAGGCACTATTCCTTTCAAGAAGAATATCAGTTCACCTTGGAAAACTAGGTGCTTGACCCTCCTGCTGCTAACATTCATACTTCTCCTCCAAGTGATGTAGTGCTGATTCCATTGACTTGAAAGAGGCAATTTTGCACAAACCTCATGTTCCTCACCCATGAAAACACAGAGAGTTAGGCAGTATTCCCTTGAACAGGTAACTCAATTCACAATGCTGAACAGGGTGCTAGACCCTCTTGCTTCTCACATTAATGATTGTCTTACAAGAGCTACAGTAAGCCTCCATTCACTTGAAAGGGGCTCTTTTGCACAACATTGATGTTACTCCCCCTGAAAACCGTGAGAGTTAGGCGGTATTCCCTTGAACACGTAATTCAATTCACCATGCTTAACAAGCTGCTTGACCCTCTTGCTTGTAACACTTATGCTTCTCTTACAGGAGAAACAGTGCTTCTTCCTTACATTGAAACAGGGCTACTCTGCACAAAGATAATATTCTTCACATTGTAAAATCCTGAGAGACAGTTAGTATTCCTTTGTAGAGCTCACTCAATTCTCACTTTTAAACAACATTCTAGACCCTCTTGCTGCTGGAATTAATGGTATTCATACATCCTAAACTGTTCTTCTTCCATTCAGTTGAATGCAGCTATTTGGCCCAACGGTGATGTTCCTCACACATGAAAAAACTCAGGGGTAGTCAGTATTCCCTTCAACAGGTAACTCATTTCTCGTGAGGAAACAAGTTGCTAAATATTCCTGCTTCTCACACATTGCATCCTGCCCTGAGCTACAAGGGTTTGTCCATTTAGTGGGAAGCACTTATTTTTCAAGGAGTGAATGGTTCTCCATTGTCAAAGGCTTTCATTTGGCAAGCATTCCTTTCACATGCTAATTCAACTCTCACAGGGAAACACAATGTGCTTGCAACTCCTGCTGCAAACCTTGCCATCTGCTTGCAAGAGACACAGTGCATGTTCCATTCAGTTGAAAGGGCCTATTGGCACAAAGATGGAATTGCTCACACTGTCAAACCCTGACAGATAGGAAGTGTTAATTTTGAATGCTAAATCAATTGAAGCTGCTAAACAAAGTGCTAGAGCATCTTTCTTGTAACCTTTGTGGTTCTCCTACAAGACATACAGTAATCCTTCCCTCCATTGAAAGAGGCAATTTTGCAGCAAAATGATGGTCCTCACACTTCCAAACTGTGAGAGGCAGCTGGTGTTCCTTTTAGAACTTCAGTCCACTCACACTGTTACACAACTTGCTAGACCCTCTTGCTTCTAACCTCAATAAGTTTCTTAGAAGAGCCTCACAACTTCTTCCATTCTCTTCAAAGGGGTGATGTTGCACTACGGTGATATTCCTCATCCCTGAAAACACTGAGTGGTAGGCAGTATTCCTTTAACCAAGTTACTCAATTCTCATCCGAAGACAAGCTGCTTCACCCTCCTGCTTGTAACCATTCATACTTTTCTTACAACATACGCACCGCTGGATCCAGTCACTTGAAAGAGGAGATTTTGCACAAAATTGAAGGTTCACACACATAAAAACACTGAGAGGTATCAGTATGTCCTTAAACAGCTAACTCAGTTGAGAATCCTCAACAGAGTGCTAGGCCCTCTTCTTGTTAACAGTAATGACTGTCTTAGGAGACCAACAATGCATTTCCATTCACTCGAATGGGGCAATTTTGAAGAACATGGTAGTCCTCATCCCTGAAAGCCCTGAGAGGTAGGTAGTATTCCATGAAACAACTAACTCAATTCACAACGCTGAAGAAGGTGCTTGACCCTCTTCCTTCTAACATGAATGATTTTCTTACAAGAGATACAGTGTTTCTCCATTGACTTCAGAGAGGCAATTTTGCACAAAGGTGATGTTCCTGACCCAGGAAAACACTGAGAGGTAGGCAGTATTCCTTCAAACAGCTAGGTCAATTCACAGTGCTAAACAAGTTGCTAGACCCTGTTGCTTCAAACATTAATGACTCTCTCACAAGACATACCAGGAATCTCCCTTTCGCTTGTAAGGGATAGTTTGGAAATGTTGTGTTCCTCACCCATGTAAATGCTGAGAGGTAGGCAGTTTTCCTTTACCCAGCTAACTCAGTCTACAAAGCTGAACAAGGTGGTAGCCCCTTTTCATACTAACATGAATGGTTCTCTCACAAGATCAACAGTGCTTCTTCCAATCCCTTTAAAGGGGTTATTTTGCACATACCTGGTATTGCTCACCCCTGAAAACACTGAGTTGCAGGCACTATTCCTTTCAAGAAGAATATCAATTCACCTTGGAAAACTAGGTGCTTGACCCTCCTGCTGCTAACATTCATACTTGTCTTCCAAGAGATGTAGTGCTGGTTCCACTGACTTGAAAGAAGCAATTTTGCACAAACTTCATGTTCCTCACCCATAAAAACACTGAGAGCGAGGCAGTATTCCCTTGAACAGGTAACTCAATTCACAATGCAGAACAGGGTGCTACACCCTCTTGCTTCTAAAAATAAAGATTGTCCTACAAGTGCTACAGTAAGCCTCCATTCACTTGAATGGGGCTCTTTTGCAGAACATTGATGCTACTCCCCTGAAAACAGTGAGATGTAGGCAGTATTCCTTCAAACAGCTAGGTCAATTCACAGTGCTATACAAGTTGCTAGACCCTGCGCTTGAAACATTAATGACTCCCTTACAAGAACTACCAGGAATCTCCCTTTCGCTTGTAAGGGATAGTTTGGAAATGTTGTGTTCCTCACCCATGAAAACGCTGAGAGGGAAGCAGCATTCCTTTACCCAGCTAACTCAGTTCACAATGCTGAAGAAGGTGGCAGCCCCTTTTGTTTCTCACATGAATGATTCTCTCATAAGTTCGACAGTGCTTCTTCCAATCCCTTTAAGGGGGTTATTTTGCACATAGCTGGTATTGCTCACCCATGAAAACACTGAGTTGCAGGCACTATTCCTTTCAAGAAGAATATCAGTTCACCTTGGAAAACTAGGTGCTTGACCCTCCTGCTGCTAACATTCATACTTCTCCTCCAAGTGATGTAGTGCTGATTCCATTGACTTGAAAGAGGCAATTTTGCACAAACCTCATGTTCCTCACCCATGAAAACACAGAGAGTTAGGCAGTATTCCCTTGAACAGGTAACTCAATTCACAATGCTGAACAGGGTGCTAGACCCTCTTGCTTCTCACATTAATGATTGTCTTACAAGAGCTACAGTAAGCCTCCATTCACTTGAAAGGGGCTCTTTTGCACAACATTGATGTTACTCCCCCTGAAAACCGTGAGAGTTAGGCGGTATTCCCTTGAACACGTAATTCAATTCACCATGCTTAACAAGCTGCTTGACCCTCTTGCTTGTAACACTTATGCTTCTCTTACAGGAGAAACAGTGCTTCTTCCTTACATTGAAACAGGGCTACTCTGCACAAAGATAATATTCTTCACATTGTAAAATCCTGAGAGACAGTTAGTATTCCTTTGTAGAGCTCACTCAATTCTCACTTTTAAACAACATTCTAGACCCTCTTGCTGCTGGAATTAATGGTATTCATACATCCTAAACTGTTCTTCTTCCATTCAGTTGAATGCAGCTATTTGGCCCAACGGTGATGTTCCTCACACATGAAAAAACTCAGGGGTAGTCAGTATTCCCTTCAACAGGTAACTCATTTCTCGTGAGGAAACAAGTTGCTAAATATTCCTGCTTCTCACACATTGCATCCTGCCCTGAGCTACAAGGGTTTGTCCATTTAGTGGGAAGCACTTATTTTTCAAGGAGTGAATGGTTCTCCATTGTCAAAGGCTTTCATTTGGCAAGCATTCCTTTCACATGCTAATTCAACTCTCACAGGGAAACACAATGTGCTTGCAACTCCTGCTGCAAACCTTGCCATCTGCTTGCAAGAGACACAGTGCATGTTCCATTCAGTTGAAAGGGCCTATTGGCACAAAGATGGAATTGCTCACACTGTCAAACCCTGACAGATAGGAAGTGTTAATTTTGAATGCTAAATCAATTGAAGCTGCTAAACAAAGTGCTAGAGCATCTTTCTTGTAACCTTTGTGGTTCTCCTACAAGACATACAGTAATCCTTCCCTCCATTGAAAGAGGCAATTTTGCAGCAAAATGATGGTCCTCACACTTCCAAACTGTGAGAGGCAGCTGGTGTTCCTTTTAGAACTTCAGTCCACTCACACTGTTACACAACTTGCTAGACCCTCTTGCTTCTAACCTCAATAAGTTTCTTAGAAGAGCCTCACAACTTCTTCCATTCTCTTCAAAGGGGTGATGTTGCACTAAGGTGATATTCCTCATCCCTGAAAACACTGAGTGGTAGGCAGTATTCCTTTAACCAAGTTACTCAATTCTCATCCGAAGACAAGCTGCTTCACCCTCCTGCTTGTAACCATTCATACTTTTCTTACAACATACGCACCGCTGGATCCAGTCACTTGAAAGAGGAGATTTTGCACAAAATTGAAGGTTCACACACATAAAAACACTGAGAGGTCTCAGTATGTCCTTAAACAGCTAACTCAGTTGAGAATCCTCAACAGAGTGCTAGGCCCTCTTCTTGTTAACAGTAATGACTGTCTTAGGAGACCAACAATGCATTTCCATTCACTCGAATGGGGCAATTTTGAAGAACATGGTAGTCCTCATCCCTGAAAGCCCTGAGAGGTAGGTAGTATTCCATGAAACAACTAACTCAATTCACAACGCTGAAGAAGGTGCTTGACCCTCTTCCTTCTAACATGAATGATTTTCTTACAAGAGCTACAGTGTTTCTCCATTGACTTCAGAGAGGCAATTTTGCACAAAGGTGATGTTCCTGACCCAGGAAAACACTGAGAGGTAGGCAGTATTCCTTCAAACAGCTAGGTCAATTCACAGTGCTAAACAAGTTGCTAGACCCTGTTGCTTCAAACATTAATGACTCTCTCACAAGACATACCAGGAATCTCCCTTTCGCTTGTAAGGGATAGTTTGGAAATGTTGTGTTCCTCACCCATGTAAATGCTGAGAGGTAGGCAGTTTTCCTTTACCCAGCTAACTCAGTCTACAAAGCTGAACAAGGTGGTAGCCCCTTTTCATACTAACATGAATGGTTCTCTCACAAGATCAACAGTGCTTCTTCCAATCCCTTTAAAGGGGTTATTTTGCACATACCTGGTATTGCTCACCCCTGAAAACACTGAGTTGCAGGCACTATTCCTTTCAAGAAGAATATCAATTCACCTTGGAAAACTAGGTGCTTGACCCTCCTGCTGCTAACATTCATACTTGTCTTCCAAGAGATGTAGTGCTGGTTCCACTGACTTGAAAGAAGCAATTTTGCACAAACTTCATGTTCCTCACCCATAAAAACACTGAGAGCGAGGCAGTATTCCCTTGAACAGGTAACTCAATTCACAATGCAGAACAGGGTGCTACACCCTCCTGCTTCTAAAAATAAAGATTGTCCTACAAGTGCTACAGTAAGCCTCCATTGACTTGAATGGGGCTCTTTTGCAGAACATTGATGCTACTCCCCTGAAAACAGTGAGATGTAGGCAGTATTCCTTCAAACAGCTAGGTCAATTCACAGTGCTATACAAGTTGCTAGACCCTGCGCTTGAAACATTAATGACTCCCTTACAAGAACTACCAGGAATCTCCCTTTCGCTTGTAAGGGATAGTTTGGAAATGTTGTGTTCCTAACCCATGAAAACGCTGAGAGGGAAGCAGCATTCCTTTACCCAGCTAACTCAGTTCACAATGCTGAAGAAGGTGGCAGCCCCTTTTGTTTCTCACATGAATGATTCTCTCACAAGTTCGACAGTGCTTCTTCCAATCCCTTTAAGGGGGTTATTTTGCACATAGCTGGTATTGCTCACCCATGAAAACACTGAGTTGCAGGCACTATTCCTTTCAAGAAGAATATCAGTTCACCTTGGAAAACTAGGTGCTTGACCCTCCTGCTGCTAACATTCATACTTCTCCTCCAAGTGATGTAGTGCTGATTCCATTGACTTGAAAGAGGCAATTTTGCACAAACCTCATGTTCCTCACCCATGAAAACACAGAGAGTTAGCCAGTATTCCCTTGAACAGGTAACTCAATTCACAATGCTGAACAGGGTGCTAGACCCTCTTGCTTCTCACATTAATGATTGTCTTACAAGAGCTACAGTAAGCCTCCATTCACTTGAAAGGGGCTCTTTTGCACAACATTGATGTTACTCCCCCTGAAAACCATGAGAGTTAGGCGGTATTCCCTTGAACACGTAATTCAATTCACCATGCTTAACAAGCTGCTTGACCCTCTTGCTTGTAACACTTATGCTTCTCTTACAGGAGAAACAGTGCTTCTTCCTTACATTGAAACAGGGCTACTCTGCACAAAGATAATATTCTTCACATTGTAAAATCCTGAGAGACAGTTAGTATTCCTTTGTAGAGCTCACTCAATTCTCACTTTTAAACAACATTCTAGACCCTCTTGCTGCTGGAATTAATGGTATTCATACATCCTAAACTGTTCTTCTTCCATTCAGTTGAATGCAGCTATTTGGCCCAACGGTGATGTTCCTCACACATGAAAAAACTCAGGGGTAGTCAGTATTCCCTTCAACAGGTAACTCATTTCTCGTAAGGAAACAAGTTGCTAAATATTCCTGCTTCTCACACATTGCATCCTGCCCTGAGCTACAAGGGTTTGTCCATTTAGTGGGAAGCACTTATTTTTCAAGGAGTGAATGGTTCTCCATTGTCAAAGGCTTTCATTTGGCAAGCATTCCTTTCACATGCTAATTCAACTCTCACAGGGAAACACAATGTGCTTGCAACTCCTGCTGCAAACCTTGCCATCTGCTTGCAAGAGACACAGTGCATGTTCCATTCAGTTGAAAGGGCCTATTGGCACAAAGATGGAATTGCTCACACTGTCAAACCCTGACAGATAGGAAGTGTTAATTTTGAATGCTAAATCAATTGAAGCTGCTAAACAAAGTGCTAGAGCATCTTTCTTGTAACCTTTGTGGTTCTCCTACAAGACATACAGTAATCCTTCCCTCCATTGAAAGAGGCAATTTTGCAGCAAACTGATGGTCCTCACACTTCCAAACTGTGAGAGGCAGCTGGTGTTCCTTCTAAAACTTCACTCTACTCACACTGTTACACAACTTGCTAGACCCTCTTGCTTCTAACCTCAATAAGTTTCTTAGAAGAGCCTCACAACTTCTTCCATTCTCTTCAAAGGGGTGATGTTGCACTAAGGTGATATTCCTCATCCCTGAAAACACTGAGTGCTAGGCAGTATTCCTTTAACCAAGTTACTCAATTCTCATCCGAAGACAAGCTGCTTCACCCTCCTGCTTGTAACCATTCATACTTTTCTTACAACATACGCACCGCTGGATCCAGTCACTTGAAAGAGGAGATTTTGCACAAAATTGAAGGTTCACACACATAAAAACACTGAGAGGTATCAGTATGTCCTTAAACAGCTAACTCAGTTGAGAATCCTCAACAGAGTGCTAGGCCCTCTTCTTGTTAACAGTAATGACTGTCTTAGGAGACCAACAATGCATTTCCATTCACTCGAATGGGGCAATTTTGAAGAACATGGTAGTCCTCATCCCTGAAAGCCCTGAGAGGTAGGTAGTATTCCATGAAACAACTAACTCAATTCACAACGCTGAAGAAGGTGCTTGACCCTCTTCCTTCTAACATGAATGATTTTCTTACAAGAGCTACAGTGTTTCTCCATTGACTTCAGAGAGGCAATTTTGCACAAAGGTGATGTTCCTGACCCAGGAAAACACTGAGAGGTAGGCAGTATTCCTTCAAACAGCTAGGTCAATTCACAGTGCTAAACAAGTTGCTAGACCCTGTTGCTTCAAACATTAATGACTCTCTCACAAGACATACCAGGAATCTCCCTTTCGCTTGTAAGGGACAGTTTGGAAATGTTGTGTTCCTCACCCATGTAAATGCTGAGAGGTAGGCAGTTTTCCTTTACCCAGCTAACTCAGTCTACAAAGCTGAACAAGGTGGTAGCCCCTTTTCATACTAACATGAATGGTTCTCTCACAAGATCAACAGTGCTTCTTCCAATCCCTTTAAAGGGGTTATTTTGCACATACCTGGTATTGCTCACCCCTGAAAACACTGAGTTGCAGGCACTATTCCTTTCAAGAAGAATATCAATTCACCTTGGAAAACTAGGTGCTTGACCCTCCTGCTGCTAACATTCATACTTGTCTTCCAAGAGATGTAGTGCTGGTTCCACTGACTTGAAAGAAGCAATTTTGCACAAACTTCATGTTCCTCACCCATAAAAACACTGAGAGCGAGGCAGTATTCCCTTGAACAGGTAACTCAATTCACAATGCAGAACAGGGTGCTACACCCTCTTGCTTCTAAAAATAAAGATTGTCCTACAAGTGCTACAGTAAGCCTCCATTCACTTGAATGGGGCTCTTTTGCAGAACATTGATGCTACTCCCCTGAAAACAGTGAGATGTAGGCAGTATTCCTTCAAACAGCTAGGTCAATTCACAGTGCTATACAAGTTGCTAGACCCTGCGCTTGAAACATTAATGACTCCCTTACAAGAACTACCAGGAATCTCCCTTTCGCTTGTAAGGGATAGTTTGGAAATGTTGTGTTCCTCACCCATGAAAACGCTGAGAGGGAAGCAGCATTCCTTTACCCAGCTAACTCAGTTCACAATGCTGAAGAAGGTGGCAGCCCCTTTTGTTTCTCACATGAAAGATTCTCTCACAAGTTCGACAGTGCTTCTTCCAATCCCTTTAAGGGGGTTATTTTGCACATAGCTGGTATTGCTCACCCATGAAAACACTGAGTTGCAGGCACTATTCCTTTCAAGAAGAATATCAATTCACCTTGGAAAACTAGGTGCTTGACCCTCCTGCTGCTAACATTCATACTTCTCCTCCAAGTGATGTAGTGCTGATTCCATTGACTTGAAAGAGGCAATTTTGCACAAACCTCATGTTCCTCACCCATGAAAACACAGAGAGTTAGGCAGTATTCCCTTGAACAGGTAACTCAATTCACAATGCTGAACAGGGTGCTAGACCCTCTTGCTTCTCACATTAATGATTGTCTTACAAGAGCTACAGTAAGCCTCCATTCACTTGAAAGGGGCTCTTTTGCACAACATTGATGTTACTCCCCCTGAAAACCATGAGAGTTAGGCGGTATTCCCTTGAACACGTAATTCACTTCACCATGCTTAACAAGCTGCTTGACCCTCTTGCTTGTAACACTTATGCTTCTCTTACAGGAGAAACAGTGCTTCTTCCTTACATTGAAACAGGGCTACTCTGCACAAAGATAATATTCTTCACATTGTAAAATCCTGAGAGACAGTTAGTATTCCTTTGTAGAGCTCACTCAATTCTCACTTTTAAACAACATTCTAGACCCTCTTGCTGCTGGAATTAATGGTATTCATACATCCTAAACTGTTCTTCTTCCATTCAGTTGAATGCAGCTATTTGGCCCAACGGTGATGTTCCTCACACATGAAAAAACTCAGGGGTAGTCAGTATTCCCTTCAACAGGTAACTCATTTCTCGTAAGGAAACAAGTTGCTAAATATTCCTGCTTCTCACACATTGCATCCTGCCCTGAGCTACAAGGGTTTGTCCATTTAGTGGGAAGCACTTATTTTTCAAGGAGTGAATGGTTCTCCATTGTCAAAGGCTTTCATTTGGCAAGCATTCCTTTCACATGCTAATTCAACTCTCACAGGGAAACACAATGTGCTTGCAACTCCTGCTGCAAACCTTGCCATCTGCTTGCAAGAGACACAGTGCATGTTCCATTCAGTTGAAAGGGCCTATTGGCACAAAGATGGAATTGCTCACACTGTCAAACCCTGACAGATAGGAAGTGTTAATTTTGAATGCTAAATCAATTGAAGCTGCTAAACAAAGTGCTAGAGCATCTTTCTTGTAACCTTTGTGGTTCTCCTACAAGACATACAGTAATCCTTCCCTCCATTGAAAGAGGCAATTTTGCAGCAAAATGATGGTCCTCACACTTCCAAACTGTGAGAGGCAGCTGGTGTTCCTTTTAGAACTTCAGTCCACTCACACTGTTACACAACTTGCTAGACCCTCTTGCTTCTAACCTCAATAAGTTTCTTAGAAGAGCCTCACAACTTCTTCCATTCTCTTCAAAGGGGTGATGTTGCACTACGGTGATATTCCTCATCCCTGAAAACACTGAGTGGTAGGCAGTATTCCTTTAACCAAGTTACTCAATTCTCATCCGAAGACAAGCTGCTTCACCCTCCTGCTTGTAACCATTCATACTTTTCTTACAACATACGCACCGCTGGATCCAGTCACTTGAAAGAGGAGATTTTGCACAAAATTGAAGGTTCACACACATAAAAACACTGAGAGGTCTCAGTATGTCCTTAAACAGCTAACTCAGTTGAGAATCCTCAACAGAGTGCTAGGCCCTCTTCTTGTTAACAGTAATGACTGTCTTAGGAGACCAACAATGCATTTCCATTCACTCGAATGGGGCAATTTTGAAGAACATGGTAGTCCTCATCCCTGAAAGCCCTGAGAGGTAGGTAGTATTCCATGAAACAACTAACTCAATTCACAACGCTGAAGAAGGTGCTTGACCCTCTTCCTTCTAACATGAATGATTTTCTTACAAGAGCTACAGTGTTTCTCCATTGACTTCAGAGAGGCAATTTTGCACAAAGGTGATGTTCCTGACCCAGGAAAACACTGAGAGGTAGGCAGTATTCCTTCAAACAGCTAGGTCAATTCACAGTGCTAAACAAGTTGCTAGACCCTGTTGCTTCAAACATTAATGACTCTCTCACAAGACATACCAGGAATCTCCCTTTCGCTTGTAAGGGATACTTTGGAAATGTTGTGTTCCTCACCCATGTAAATGCTGAGAGGTAGGCAGTTTTCCTTTACCCAGCTAACTCAGTCTACAAAGCTGAACAAGGTGGTAGCCCCTTTTCATACTAACATGAATGGTTCTCTCACAAGATCAACAGTGCTTCTTCCAATCCCTTTAAAGGGGTTATTTTGCACATACCTGGTATTGCTCACCCCTGAAAACACTGAGTTGCAGGCACTATTCCTTTCAAGAAGAATATCAATTCACCTTGGAAAACTAGGTGCTTGACCCTCCTGCTGCTAACATTCATACTTGTCTTCCAAGAGATGTAGTGCTGGTTCCACTGACTTGAAAGAAGCAATTTTGCACAAACTTCATGTTCCTCACCCATAAAAACACTGAGAGCGAGGCAGTATTCCCTTGAACAGGTAACTCAATTCACAATGCAGAACAGGGTGCTACACCCTCCTGCTTCTAAAAATAAAGATTGTCCTACAAGTGCTACAGTAAGCCTCCATTGACTTGAATGGGGCTCTTTTGCAGAACATTGATGCTACTCCCCTGAAAACAGTGAGATGTAGGCAGTATTCCTTCAAACAGCTAGGTCAATTCACAGTGCTATACAAGTTGCTAGACCCTGCGCTTGAAACATTAATGACTCCCTTACAAGAACTACCAGGAATCTCCCTTTCGCTTGTAAGGGATAGTTTGGAAATGTTGTGTTCCTCACCCATGAAAACGCTGAGAGGGAAGCAGCATTCCTTTACCCAGCTAACTCAGTTCACAATGCTGAAGAAGGTGGCAGCCCCTTTTGTTTCTCACATGAAAGATTCTCTCACAAGTTCGACAGTGCTTCTTCCAATCCCTTTAAGGGGGTTATTTTGCACATAGCTGGTATTGCTCACCCATGAAAACACTGAGTTGCAGGCACTATTCCTTTCAAGAAGAATATCAATTCACCTTGGAAAACTAGGTGCTTGACCCTCCTGCTGCTAACATTCATACTTCTCCTCCAAGTGATGTAGTGCTGATTCCATTGACTTGAAAGAGGCGATTTTGCACAAACCTCATGTTCCTCACCCATGAAAACACAGAGAGTTAGGCAGTATTCCCTTGAACAGGTAACTCAATTCACAATGCTGAACAGGGTGCTAGACCCTCTTGCTTCTCACATTAATGATTGTCTTACAAGAGCTACAGTAAGCCTCCATTCACTTGAAAGGGGCTCTTTTGCACAACATTGATGTTACTCCCCCTGAAAACCATGAGAGTTAGGCGGTATTCCCTTGAACACGTAATTCAATTCACCATGCTTAACAAGCTGCTTGACCCTCTTGCTTGTAACACTTATGCTTCTCTTACAGGAGAAACAGTGCTTCTTCCTTACATTGAAACAGGGCTACTCTGCACAAAGATAATATTCTTCACATTGTAAAATCCTGAGAGACAGTTAGTATTCCTTTGTAGAGCTCACTCAATTCTCACTTTTAAACAACATTCTAGACCCTCTTGCTGCTGGAATTAATGGTATTCATACATCCTAAACTGTTCTTCTTCCATTCAGTTGAATGCAGCTATTTGGCCCAACGGTGATGTTCCTCACACATGAAAAAACTCAGGGGTAGTCAGTATTCCCTTCAACAGGTAACTCATTTCTCGTAAGGAAACAAGTTGCTAAATATTCCTGCTTCTCACACATTGCATCCTGCCCTGAGCTACAAGGGTTTGTCCATTTAGTGGGAAGCACTTATTTTTCAAGGAGTGAATGGTTCTCCATTGTCAAAGGCTTTCATTTGGCAAGCATTCCTTTCACATGCTAATTCAACTCTCACAGGGAAACACAATGTGCTTGCAACTCCTGCTGCAAACCTTGCCATCTGCTTGCAAGAGACACAGTGCATGTTCCATTCAGTTGAAAGGGCCTATTGGCACAAAGATGGAATTGCTCACACTGTCAAACCCTGACAGATAGGAAGTGTTAATTTTGAATGCTAAATCAATTGAAGCTGCTAAACAAAGTGCTAGAGCATCTTTCTTGTAACCTTTGTGGTTCTCCTACAAGACATACAGTAATCCTTCCCTCCATTGAAAGAGGCAATTTTGCAGCA
Source organism: Castor canadensis (assembly GCF_047511655.1). Taxonomy (NCBI): domain Eukaryota; kingdom Metazoa; phylum Chordata; class Mammalia; order Rodentia; family Castoridae; genus Castor; species Castor canadensis. Next base: position 65,607,261 of record NC_133396.1, on the reverse strand, counting down.
AAATGATGGTCCTCACACTTCCAAACTGTGAGAGGCAGCTGGTGTTCCTTTTAGAACTTCAGTCCACTCACACTGTTACACAACTTGCTAGACCCTCTTGCTTCTAACCTCAATAAGTTTCTTAGAAGAGCCTCACAACTTCTTCCATTCTCTTCAAAGGGGTGATGTTGCACTACGGTGATATTCCTCATCCCTGAAAACACTGAGTGGTAGGCAGTATTCCTTTAACCAAGTTACTCAATTCTCATCCGAAGACAAGCTGCTTCACCCTCCTGCTTGTAACCATTCATACTTTTCTTACAACATACGCACCGCTGGATCCAGTCACTTGAAAGAGGAGATTTTGCACAAAATTGAAGGTTCACACACATAAAAACACTGAGAGGTCTCAGTATGTCCTTAAACAGCTAACTCAGTTGAGAATCCTCAACAGAGTGCTAGGCCCTCTTCTTGTTAACAGTAATGACTGTCTTAGGAGACCAACAATGCATTTCCATTCACTCGAATGGGGCAATTTTGAAGAACATGGTAGTCCTCATCCCTGAAAGCCCTGAGAGGTAGGTAGTATTCCATGAAACAACTAACTCAATTCACAACGCTGAAGAAGGTGCTTGACCCTCTTCCTTCTAACATGAATGATTTTCTTACAAGAGCTACAGTGTTTCTCCATTGACTTCAGAGAGGCAATTTTGCACAAAGGTGATGTTCCTGACCCAGGAAAACACTGAGAGGTAGGCAGTATTCCTTCAAACAGCTAGGTCAATTCACAGTGCTAAACAAGTTGCTAGACCCTGTTGCTTCAAACATTAATGACTCTCTCACAAGACATACCAGGAATCTCCCTTTCGCTTGTAAGGGATACTTTGGAAATGTTGTGTTCCTCACCCATGTAAATGCTGAGAGGTAGGCAGTTTTCCTTTACCCAGCTAACTCAGTCTACAAAGCTGAACAAGGTGGTAGCCCCTTTTCATACTAACATGAATGGTTCTCTCACAAGATCAACAGTGCTTCTTCCAATCCCTTTAAAGGGGTTATTTTGCACATACCTGGTATTGCTCACCCCTGAAAACACTGAGTTGCAGGCACTATTCCTTTCAAGAAGAATATCAATTCACCTTGGAAAACTAGGTGCTTGACCCTCCTGCTGCTAACATTCATACTTGTCTTCCAAGAGATGTAGTGCTGGTTCCACTGACTTGAAAGAAGCAATTTTGCACAAACTTCATGTTCCTCACCCATAAAAACACTGAGAGCGAGGCAGTATTCCCTTGAACAGGTAACTCAATTCACAATGCAGAACAGGGTGTTACACCCTCTTGCTTCTAAAAATAAAGATTGTCCTACAAGTGCTACAGTAAGCCTCCATTCACTTGAATGGGGCTCTTTTGCAGAACATTGATGCTACTCCCCTGAAAACAGTGAGATGTAGGCAGTATTCCTTCAAACAGCTAGGTCAATTCACAGTGCTATACAAGTTGCTAGACCCTGCGCTTGAAACATTAATGACTCCCTTACAAGAACTACCAGGAATCTCCCTTTCGCTTGTAAAGGATATTTTGGAAATGTTGTGTTCCTCACCCATGAAAACGCTGAGAGGGAAGCAGCATTCCTTTACCCAGCTAACTCAGTTCACAATGCTGAAGAAGGTGGCAGCCCCTTTTGTTTCTCACATGAATGATTCTCTCACAAGTTCGACAGTGCTTCTTCCAATCCCTTTAAGGGGGTTATTTTGCACATAGCTGGTATTGCTCACCCATGAAAACACTGAGTTGCAGGCACTATTCCTTTCAAGAAGAATATCAGTTCACCTTGGAAAACTAGGTGCTTGACCCTCCTGCTGCTAACATTCATACTTCTCCTCCAAGTGATGTAGTGCTGATTCCATTGACTTGAAAGAGGCAATTTTGCACAAACCTCATGTTCCTCACCCATGAAAACACAGAGAGTTAGGCAGTATTCCCTTGAACAGGTAACTCAATTCACAATGCTGAACAGGGTGCTAGACCCTCTTGCTTCTCACATTAATGATTGTCTTACAAGAGCTACAGTAAGCCTCCATTCACTTGAAAGGGGCTCTTTTGCACAACATTGATGTTACTCCCCCTGAAAACCGTGAGAGTTAGGCATTATTCCCTTGAACACGTAATTCAATTCACCATGCTTAACAAGCTGCTTGACCCTCTTGCTTGTAACACTTATGCTTCTCTTACAGGAGAAACAGTGCTTCTTCCTTACATTGAAACAGGGCTACTCTGCACAAAGATAATATTCTTCACATTGTAAAATCCTGAGAGACAGTTAGTATTCCTTTGTAGAGCTCACTCAATTCTCACTTTTAAACAACATTCTAGACCCTCTTGCTGCTGGAATTAATGGTATTCATACATCCTAAACTGTTCTTCTTCCATTCAGTTGAATGCAGCTATTTGGCCCAACGGTGATGTTCCTCACACATGAAAAAACTCAGGGGTAGTCAGTATTCCCTTCAACAGGTAACTCATTTCTCGTAAGGAAACAAGTTGCTAAATATTCCTGCTTCTCACACATTGCATCCTGCCCTGAGCTACAAGGGTTTGTCCATTTAGTGGGAAGCACTTATTTTTCAAGGAGTGAATGGTTCTCCATTGTCAAAGGCTTTCATTTGGCAAGCATTCCTTTCACATGCTAATTCAACTCTCACAGGGAAACACAATGTGCTTGCAACTCCTGCTGCAAACCTTGCCATCTGCTTGCAAGAGACACAGTGCATGTTCCATTCAGTTGAAAGGGCCTATTGGCACAAAGATGGAATTGCTCACACTGTCAAACCCTGACAGATAGGAAGTGTTAATTTTGAATGCTAAATCAATTGAAGCTGCTAAACAAAGTGCTAGAGCATCTTTCTTGTAACCTTTGTGGTTCTCCTACAAGACATACAGTAATCCTTCCCTCCATTGAAAGAGGCAATTTTGCAGCAAAATGATGGTCCTCACACTTCCAAACTGTGAGAGGCAGCTGGTGTTCCTTTTAGAACTTCAGTCCACTCACACTGTTACACAACTTGCTAGACCCTCTTGCTTCTAACCTCAATAAGTTTCTTAGAAGAGCCTCACAACTTCTTCCATTCTCTTCAAAGGGGTGATGTTGCACTACGGTGATATTCCTCATCCCTGAAAACACTGAGTGGTAGGCAGTATTCCTTTAACCAAGTTACTCAATTCTCATCCGAAGACAAGCTGCTTCACCCTCCTGCTTGTAACCATTCATACTTTTCTTACAACATACGCACCGCTGGATCCAGTCACTTGAAAGAGGAGATTTTGCACAAAATTGAAGGTTCACACACATAAAAACACTGAGAGGTCTCAGTATGTCCTTAAACAGCTAACTCAGTTGAGAATCCTCAACAGAGTGCTAGGCCCTCTTCTTGTTAACAGTAATGACTGTCTTAGGAGACCAACAATGCATTTCCATTCACTCGAATGGGGCAATTTTGAAGAACATGGTAGTCCTCATCCCTGAAAGCCCTGAGAGGTAGGTAGTATTCCATGAAACAACTAACTCAATTCACAACGCTGAAGAAGGTGCTTGACCCTCTTCCTTCTAACATGAATGATTTTCTTACAAGAGCTACAGTGTTTCTCCATTGACTTCAGAGAGGCAATTTTGCACAAAGGTGATGTTCCTGACCCAGGAAAACACTGAGAGGTAGGCAGTATTCCTTCAAACAGCTAGGTCAATTCACAGTGCTAAACAAGTTGCTAGACCCTGTTGCTTCAAACATTAATGACTCTCTCACAAGACATACCAGGAATCTCCCTTTCGCTTGTAAGGGATACTTTGGAAATGTTGTGTTCCTAACCCATGTAAATGCTGAGAGGTAGGCAGTTTTCCTTTACCCAGCTAACTCAGTCTACAAAGCTGAACAAGGTGGTAGCCCCTTTTCATACTAACATGAATGGTTCTCTCACAAGATCAACAGTGCTTCTTCCAATCCCTTTAAAGGGGTTATTTTGCACATACCTGGTATTTCTCACCCCTGAAAACACTGAGTTGCAGGCACTATTCCTTTCAAGAAGAATATCAATTCACCTTGGAAAACTAGGTGCTTGACCCTCCTGCTGCTAACATTCATACTTGTCTTCCAAGAGATGTAGTGCTGGTTCCACTGACTTGAAAGAAGCAATTTTGCACAAACTTCATGTTCCTCACCCATAAAAACACTGAGAGCGAGGCAGTATTCCCTTGAACAGGTAACTCAATTCACAATGCAGAACAGGGTGCTACACCCTCTTGCTTCTAAAAATAAAGATTGTCCTACAAGTGCTACAGTAAGCCTCCATTCACTTGAATGGGGCTCTTTTGCAGAACATTGATGCTACTCCCCTGAAAACAGTGAGATGTAGGCAGTATTCCTTCAAACAGCTAGGTCAATTCACAGTGCTATACAAGTTGCTAGACCCTGCACTTGAAACATTAATGACTCCCTTACAAGAACTACCAGGAATCTCCCTTTCGCTTGTTGGGATAGTTTGGAAATGTTGTGTTCCTCACCCATGAAAACGCTGAGAGGGAAGCAGCATTCCTTTACCCAGCTAACTCAGTTCACAATGCTGAAGAAGGTGGCAGCCCCTTTTGTTTCTCACATGAATGATTCTCTCACAAGTTCGACAGTGCTTCTTCCAATCCCTTTAAGGGGGTTATTTTGCACATAGCTGGTATTGCTCACCCATGAAAACACTGAGTTGCAGGCACTATTCCTTTCAAGAAGAATATCAGTTCACCTTGGAAAACTAGGTGCTTGACCCTCCTGCTGCTAACATTCATACTTCTCCTCCAAGTGATGTAGTGCTGATTCCATTGACTTGAAAGAGGCGATTTTGCACAAACCTCATGTTCCTCACCCATGAAAACACAGAGAGTTAGGCAGTATTCCCTTGAACAGGTAACTCAATTCACAATGCTGAACAGGGTGCTAGACCCTCTTGCTTCTCACATTAATGATTGTCTTACAAGAGCTACAGTAAGCCTCCATTCACTTGAAAGGGGCTCTTTTGCACAACATTGATGTTACTCCCCCTGAAAACCATGAGAGTTAGGCGGTATTCCCTTGAACACGTAATTCAATTCACCATGCTTAACAAGCTGCTTGACCCTCTTGCTTGTAACACTTATGCTTCTCTTACAGGAGAAACAGTGCTTCTTCCTTACATTGAAACAGGGCTACTCTGCACAAAGATAATATTCTTCACATTGTAAAATCCTGAGAGACAGTTAGTATTCCTTTGTAGAGCTCACTCAATTCTCACTTTTAAACAACATTCTAGACCCTCTTGCTGCTGGAATTAATGGTATTCATACATCCTAAACTGTTCTTCTTCCATTCAGTTGAATGCAGCTATTTGGCCCAACGGTGATGTTCCTCACACATGAAAAAACTCAGGGGTAGTCAGTATTCCCTTCAACAGGTAACTCATTTCTCGTAAGGAAACAAGTTGCTAAATATTCCTGCTTCTCACACATTGCATCCTGCCCTGAGCTACAAGGGTTTGTCCATTTAGTGGGAAGCACTTATTTTTCAAGGAGTGAATGGTTCTCCATTGTCAAAGGCTTTCATTTGGCAAGCATTCCTTTCACATGCTAATTCAACTCTCACAGGGAAACACAATGTGCTTGCAACTCCTGCTGCAAACCTTGCCATCTGCTTGCAAGAGACACAGTGCATGTTCCATTCAGTTGAAAGGGCCTATTGGCACAAAGATGGAATTGCTCACACTGTCAAACCCTGACAGATAGGAAGTGTTAATTTTGAATGCTAAATCAATTGAAGCTGCTAAACAAAGTGCTAGAGCATCTTTCTTGTAACCTTTGTGGTTCTCCTACAAGACATACAGTAATCCTTCCCTCCATTGAAAGAGGCAATTTTGCAGCAAAATGATGGTCCTCACACTTCCAAACTGTGAGAGGCAGCTGGTGTTCCTTTTAGAACTTCAGTCCACTCACACTGTTACACAACTTGCTAGACCCTCTTGCTTCTAACCTCAATAAGTTTCTTAGAAGAGCCTCACAACTTCTTCCATTCTCTTCAAAGGGGTGATGTTGCACTACGGTGATATTCCTCATCCCTGAAAACACTGAGTGGTAGGCAGTATTCCTTTAACCAAGTTACTCAATTCTCATCCGAAGACAAGCTGCTTCACCCTCCTGCTTGTAACCATTCATACTTTTCTTACAACATACGCACCGCTGGATCCAGTCACTTGAAAGAGGAGATTTTGCACAAAATTGAAGGTTCACACACATAAAAACACTGAGAGGTCTCAGTATGTCCTTAAACAGCTAACTCAGTTGAGAATCCTCAACAGAGTGCTAGGCCCTCTTCTTGTTAACAGTAATGACTGTCTTAGGAGACCAACAATGCATTTCCATTCACTCGAATGGGGCAATTTTGAAGAACATGGTAGTCCTCATCCCTGAAAGCCCTGAGAGGTAGGTAGTATTCCATGAAACAACTAACTCAATTCACAACGCTGAAGAAGGTGCTTGACCCTCTTCCTTCTAACATGAATGATTTTCTTACAAGAGCTACAGTGTTTCTCCATTGACTTCAGAGAGGCAATTTTGCACAAAGGTGATGTTCCTGACCCAGGAAAACACTGAGAGGTAGGCAGTATTCCTTCAAACAGCTAGGTCAATTCACAGTGCTAAACAAGTTGCTAGACCCTGTTGCTTCAAACATTAATGACTCTCTCACAAGACATACCAGGAATCTCCCTTTCGCTTGTAAGGGATACTTTGGAAATGTTGTGTTCCTCACCCATGTAAATGCTGAGAGGTAGGCAGTTTTCCTTTACCCAGCTAACTCAGTCTACAAAGCTGAACAAGGTGGTAGCCCCTTTTCATACTAACATGAATGGTTCTCTCACAAGATCAACAGTGCTTCTTCCAATCCCTTTAAAGGGGTTATTTTGCACATACCTGGTATTGCTCACCCCTGAAAACACTGAGTTGCAGGCACTATTCCTTTCAAGAAGAATATCAATTCACCTTGGAAAACTAGGTGCTTGACCCTCCTGCTGCTAACATTCATACTTGTCTTCCAAGAGATGTAGTGCTGGTTCCACTGACTTGAAAGAAGCAATTTTGCACAAACTTCATGTTCCTCACCCATAAAAACACTGAGAGCGAGGCAGTATTCCCTTGAACAGGTAACTCAATTCACAATGCAGAACAGGGTGCTACACCCTCTTGCTTCTAAAAATAAAGATTGTCCTACAAGTGCTACAGTAAGCCTCCATTCACTTGAATGGGGCTCTTTTGCAGAACATTGATGCTACTCCCCTGAAAACAGTGAGATGTAGGCAGTATTCCTTCAAACAGCTAGGTCAATTCACAGTGCTATACAAGTTGCTAGACCCTGCGCTTGAAACATTAATGACTCCCTTACAAGAACTACCAGGAATCTCCCTTTCGCTTGTAAGGGATAGTTTGGAAATGTTGTGTTCCTCACCCATGAAAACGCTGAGAGGGAAGCAGCATTCCTTTACCCAGCTAACTCAGTTCACAATGCTGAAGAAGGTGGCAGCCCCTTTTGTTTCTCACATGAATGATTCTCTCACAAGTTCGACAGTGCTTCTTCCAATCCCTTTAAGGGGGTTATTTTGCACATAGCTGGTATTGCTCACCCATGAAAACACTGAGTTGCAGGCACTAGTCCTTTCAAGAAGAATATCAGTTCACCTTGGAAAACTAGGTGCTTGACCCTCCTGCTGCTAACATTCATACTTCTCCTCCAAGTGATGTAGTGCTGATTCCATTGACTTGAAAGAGGCAATTTTGCACAAACCTCATGTTCCTCACCCATGAAAACACAGAGAGTTAGGCAGTATTCCCTTGAACAGGTAACTCAATTCACAATGCTGAACAGGGTGCTAGACCCTCTTGCTTCTCACATTAATGATTGTCTTACAAGAGCTACAGTAAGCCTCCATTCACTTGAAAGGGGCTCTTTTGCACAACATTGATGTTACTCCCCCTGAAAACCGTGAGAGTTAGGCGGTATTCCCTTGAACACGTAATTCAATTCACCATGCTTAACAAGCTGCTTGACCCTCTTGCTTGTAACACTTATGCTTCTCTTACAGGAGAAACAGTGCTTCTTCCTTACATTGAAACAGGGCTACTCTGCACAAAGATAATATTCTTCACATTGTAAAATCCTGAGAGACAGTTAGTATTCCTTTGTAGAGCTCACTCAATTCTCACTTTTAAACAACATTCTAGACCCTCTTGCTGCTGGAATTAATGGTATTCATACATCCTAAACTGTTCTTCTTCCATTCAGTTGAATGCAGCTATTTGGCCCAACGGTGATGTTCCTCACACATGAAAAAACTCAGGGGTAGTCAGTATTCCCTTCAACAGGTAACTCATTTCTCGTGAGGAAACAAGTTGCTAAATATTCCTGCTTCTCACACATTGCATCCTGCCCTGAGCTACAAGGGTTTGTCCATTTAGTGGGAAGCACTTATTTTTCAAGGAGTGAATGGTTCTCCATTGTCAAAGGCTTTCATTTGGCAAGCATTCCTTTCACATGCTAATTCAACTCTCACAGGGAAACACAATGTGCTTGCAACTCCTGCTGCAAACCTTGCCATCTGCTTGCAAGAGACACAGTGCATGTTCCATTCAGTTGAAAGGGCCTATTGGCACAAAGATGGAATTGCTCACACTGTCAAACCCTGACAGATAGGAAGTGTTAATTTTGAATGCTAAATCAATTGAAGCTGCTAAACAAAGTGCTAGAGCATCTTTCTTGTAACCTTTGTGGTTCTCCTACAAGACATACAGTAATCCTTCCCTCCATTGAAAGAGGCAATTTTGCAGCAAAATGATGGTCCTCACACTTCCAAACTGTGAGAGGCAGCTGGTGTTCCTTTTAGAACTTCAGTCCACTCACACTGTTACACAACTTGCTAGACCCTCTTGCTTCTAACCTCAATAAGTTTCTTAGAAGAGCCTCACAACTTCTTCCATTCTCTTCAAAGGGGTGATGTTGCACTAAGGTGATATTCCTCATCCCTGAAAACACTGAGTGGTAGGCAGTATTCCTTTAACCAAGTTACTCAATTCTCATCCGAAGACAAGCTGCTTCACCCTCCTGCTTGTAACCATTCATACTTTTCTTACAACATACGCACCGCTGGATCCAGTCACTTGAAAGAGGAGATTTTGCACAAAATTGAAGGTTCACACACATAAAAACACTGAGAGGTCTCAGTATGTCCTTAAACAGCTAACTCAGTTGAGAATCCTCAACAGAGTGCTAGGCCCTCTTCTTGTTAACAGTAATGACTGTCTTAGGAGACCAACAATGCATTTCCATTCACTCGAATGGGGCAATTTTGAAGAACATGGTAGTCCTCATCCCTGAAAGCCCTGAGAGGTAGGTAGTATTCCATGAAACAACTAACTCAATTCACAACGCTGAAGAAGGTGCTTGACCCTCTTCCTTCTAACATGAATGATTTTCTTACAAGAGCTACAGTGTTTCTCCATTGACTTCAGAGAGGCAATTTTGCACAAAGGTGATGTTCCTGACCCAGGAAAACACTGAGAGGTAGGCAGTATTCCTTCAAACAGCTAGGTCAATTCACAGTGCTAAACAAGTTGCTAGACCCTGTTGCTTCAAACATTAATGACTCTCTCACAAGACATACCAGGAATCTCCCTTTCGCTTGTAAGGGATAGTTTGGAAATGTTGTGTTCCTCACCCATGTAAATGCTGAGAGGTAGGCAGTTTTCCTTTACCCAGCTAACTCAGTCTACAAAGCTGAACAAGGTGGTAGCCCCTTTTCATACTAACATGAATGGTTCTCTCACAAGATCAACAGTGCTTCTTCCAATCCCTTTAAAGGGGTTATTTTGCACATACCTGGTATTGCTCACCCCTGAAAACACTGAGTTGCAGGCACTATTCCTTTCAAGAAGAATATCAATTCACCTTGGAAAACTAGGTGCTTGACCCTCCTGCTGCTAACATTCATACTTGTCTTCCAAGAGATGTAGTGCTGGTTCCACTGACTTGAAAGAAGCAATTTTGCACAAACTTCATGTTCCTCACCCATAAAAACACTGAGAGCGAGGCAGTATTCCCTTGAACAGGTAACTCAATTCACAATGCAGAACAGGGTGCTACACCCTCCTGCTTCTAAAAATAAAGATTGTCCTACAAGTGCTACAGTAAGCCTCCATTGACTTGAATGGGGCTCTTTTGCAGAACATTGATGCTACTCCCCTGAAAACAGTGAGATGTAGGCAGTATTCCTTCAAACAGCTAGGTCAATTCACAGTGCTATACAAGTTGCTAGACCCTGCGCTTGAAACATTAATGACTCCCTTACAAGAACTACCAGGAATCTCCCTTTCGCTTGTAAGGGATAGTTTGGAAATGTTGTGTTCCTCACCCATGAAAACGCTGAGAGGGAAGCAGCATTCCTTTACCCAGCTAACTCAGTTCACAATGCTGAAGAAGGTGGCAGCCCCTTTTGTTTCTCACATGAATGATTCTCTCACAAGTTCGACAGTGCTTCTTCCAATCCCTTTAAGGGGGTTATTTTGCACATAGCTGGTATTGCTCACCCATGAAAACACTGACTTGCAGGCACTATTCCTTTCAAGAAGAATATCAGTTCACCTTGGAAAACTAGGTGCTTGACCCTCCTGCTGCTAACATTCATACTTCTCCTCCAAGTGATGTAGTGCTGATTCCATTGACTTGAAAGAGGCAATTTTGCACAAACCTCATGTTCCTCACCCATGAAAACACAGAGAGTTAGCCAGTATTCCCTTGAACAGGTAACTCAATTCACAATGCTGAACAGGGTGCTAGACCCTCTTGCTTCTCACATTAATGATTGTCTTACAAGAGCTACAGTAAGCCTCCATTCACTTGAAAGGGGCTCTTTTGCACAACATTGATGTTACTCCCCCTGAAAACCATGAGAGTTAGGCGGTATTCCCTTGAACACGTAATTCAATTCACCATGCTTAACAAGCTGCTTGACCCTCTTGCTTGTAACACTTATGCTTCTCTTACAGGAGAAACAGTGCTTCTTCCTTACATTGAAACAGGGCTACTCTGCACAAAGATAATATTCTTCACATTGTAAAATCCTGAGAGACAGTTAGTATTCCTTTGTAGAGCTCACTCAATTCTCACTTTTAAACAACATTCTAGACCCTCTTGCTGCTGGAATTAATGGTATTCATACATCCTAAACTGTTCTTCTTCCATTCAGTTGAATGCAGCTATTTGGCCCAACGGTGATGTTCCTCACACATGAAAAAACTCAGGGGTAGTCAGTATTCCCTTCAACAGGTAACTCATTTCTCGTAAGGAAACAAGTTGCTAAATATTCCTGCTTCTCACACATTGCATCCTGCCCTGAGCTACAAGGGTTTGTCCATTTAGTGGGAAGCACTTATTTTTCAAGGAGTGAATGGTTCTCCATTGTCAAAGGCTTTCATTTGGCAAGCATTCCTTTCACATGCTAATTCAACTCTCACAGGGAAACACAATGTGCTTGCAACTCCTGCTGCAAACCTTGCCATCTGCTTGCAAGAGACACAGTGCATGTTCCATTCAGTTGAAAGGGCCTATTGGCACAAAGATGGAATTGCTCACACTGTCAAACCCTGACAGATAGGAAGTGTTAATTTTGAATGCTAAATCAATTGAAGCTGCTAAACAAAGTGCTAGAGCATCTTTCTTGTAACCTTTGTGGTTCTCCTACAAGACATACAGTAATCCTTCCCTCCATTGAAAGAGGCAATTTTGCAGCAAACTGATGGTCCTCACACTTCCAAACTGTGAGAGGCAGCTGGTGTTCCTTCTAAAACTTCACTCTACTCACACTGTTACACAACTTGCTAGACCCTCTTGCTTCTAACCTCAATAAGTTTCTTAGAAGAGCCTCACAACTTCTTCCATTCTCTTCAAAGGGGTGATGTTGCACTAAGGTGATATTCCTCATCCCTGAAAACACTGAGTGGTAGGCAGTATTCCTTTAACCAAGTTACTCAATTCTCATCCGAAGACAAGCTGCTTCACCCTCCTGCTTGTAACCATTCATACTTTTCTTACAACATACGCACCGCTGGATCCAGTCACTTGAAAGAGGAGATTTTGCACAAAATTGAAGGTTCACACACATAAAAACACTGAGAGGTCTCAGTATGTCCTTAAACAGCTAACTCAGTTGAGAATCCTCAACAGAGTGCTAGGCCCTCTTCTTGTTAACAGTAATGACTGTCTTAGGAGACCAACAATGCATTTCCATTCACTCGAATGGGGCAATTTTGAAGAACATGGTAGTCCTCATCCCTGAAAGCCCTGAGAGGTAGGTAGTATTCCATGAAACAACTAACTCAATTCACAACGCTGAAGAAGGTGCTTGACCCTCTTCCTTCTAACATGAATGATTTTCTTACAAGAGCTACAGTGTTTCTCCATTGACTTCAGAGAGGCAATTTTGCACAAAGGTGATGTTCCTGACCCAGGAAAACACTGAGAGGTAGGCAGTATTCCTTCAAACAGCTAGGTCAATTCACAGTGCTAAACAAGTTGCTAGACCCTGTTGCTTCAAACATTAATGACTCTCTCACAAGACATACCAGGAATCTCCCTTTCGCTTGTAAGGGACAGTTTGGAAATGTTGTGTTCCTCACCCATGTAAATGCTGAGAGGTAGGCAGTTTTCCTTTACCCAGCTAACTCAGTCTACAAAGCTGAACAAGGTGGTAGCCCCTTTTCATACTAACATGAATGGTTCTCTCACAAGATCAACAGTGCTTCTTCCAATCCCTTTAAAGGGGTTATTTTGCACATACCTGGTATTGCTCACCCCTGAAAACACTGAGTTGCAGGCACTATTCCTTTCAAGAAGAATATCAATTCACCTTGGAAAACTAGGTGCTTGACCCTCCTGCTGCTAACATTCATACTTGTCTTCCAAGAGATGTAGTGCTGGTTCCACTGACTTGAAAGAAGCAATTTTGCACAAACTTCATGTTCCTCACCCATAAAAACACTGAGAGCGAGGCAGTATTCCCTTGAACAGGTAACTCAATTCACAATGCAGAACAGGGTGCTACACCCTCCTGCTTCTAAAAATAAAGATTGTCCTACAAGTGCTACAGTAAGCCTCCATTGACTTGAATGGGGCTCTTTTGCAGAACATTGATGCTACTCCCCTGAAAACAGTGAGATGTAGGCAGTATTCCTTCAAACAGCTAGGTCAATTCACAGTGCTATACAAGTTGCTAGACCCTGCGCTTGAAACATTAATGACTCCCTTACAAGAACTACCAGGAATCTCCCTTTCGCTTGTAAGGGATAGTTTGGAAATGTTGTGTTCCTCACCCATGAAAACGCTGAGAGGGAAGCAGCATTCCTTTACCCAGCTAACTCAGTTCACAATGCTGAAGAAGGTGGCAGCCCCTTTTGTTTCTCACATGAAAGATTCTCTCACAAGTTCGACAGTGCTTCTTCCAATCCCTTTAAGGGGGTTATTTTGCACATAGCTGGTATTGCTCACCCATGAAAACACTGAGTTGCAGGCACTATTCCTTTCAAGAAGAATATCAATTCACCTTGGAAAACTAGGTGCTTGACCCTCCTGCTGCTAACATTCATACTTCTCCTCCAAGTGATGTAGTGCTGATTCCATTGACTTGAAAGAGGCAATTTTGCACAAACCTCATGTTCCTCACCCATGAAAACACAGAGAGTTAGGCAGTATTCCCTTGAACAGGTAACTCAATTCACAATGCTGAACAGGGTGCTAGACCCTCTTGCTTCTCACATTAATGATTGTCTTACAAGAGCTACAGTAAGCCTCCATTCACTTGAAAGGGGCTCTTTTGCACAACATTGATGTTACTCCCCCTGAAAACCATGAGAGTTAGGCGGTATTCCCTTGAACACGTAATTCACTTCACCATGCTTAACAAGCTGCTTGACCCTCTTGCTTGTAACACTTATGCTTCTCTTACAGGAGAAACAGTGCTTCTTCCTTACATTGAAACAGGGCTACTCTGCACAAAGATAATATTCTTCACATTGTAAAATCCTGAGAGACAGTTAGTATTCCTTTGTAGAGCTCACTCAATTCTCACTTTTAAACAACATTCTAGACCCTCTTGCTGCTGGAATTAATGGTATTCATACATCCTAAACTGTTCTTCTTCCATTCAGTTGAATGCAGCTATTTGGCCCAACGGTGATGTTCCTCACACATGAAAAAACTCAGGGGTAGTCAGTATTCCCTTCAACAGGTAACTCATTTCTCGTAAGGAAACAAGTTGCTAAATATTCCTGCTTCTCACACATTGCATCCTGCCCTGAGCTACAAGGGTTTGTCCATTTAGTGGGAAGCACTTATTTTTCAAGGAGTGAATGGTTCTCCATTGTCAAAGGCTTTCATTTGGCAAGCATTCCTTTCACATGCTAATTCAACTCTCACAGGGAAACACAATGTGCTTGCAACTCCTGCTGCAAACCTTGCCATCTGCTTGCAAGAGACACAGTGCATGTTCCATTCAGTTGAAAGGGCCTATTGGCACAAAGATGGAATTGCTCACACTGTCAAACCCTGACAGATAGGAAGTGTTAATTTTGAATGCTAAATCAATTGAAGCTGCTAAACAAAGTGCTAGAGCATCTTTCTTGTAACCTTTGTGGTTCTCCTACAAGACATACAGTAATCCTTCCCTCCATTGAAAGAGGCAATTTTGCAGCAAAATGATGGTCCTCACACTTCCAAACTGTGAGAGGCAGCTGGTGTTCCTTTTAGAACTTCAGTCCACTCACACTGTTACACAACTTGCTAGACCCTCTTGCTTCTAACCTCAATAAGTTTCTTAGAAGAGCCTCACAACTTCTTCCATTCTCTTCAAAGGGGTGATGTTGCACTACGGTGATATTCCTCATCCCTGAAAACACTGAGTGGTAGGCAGTATTCCTTTAACCAAGTTACTCAATTCTCATCCGAAGACAAGCTGCTTCACCCTCCTGCTTGTAACCATTCATACTTTTCTTACAACATACGCACCGCTGGATCCAGTCACTTGAAAGAGGAGATTTTGCACAAAATTGAAGGTTCACACACATAAAAACACTGAGAGGTCTCAGTATGTCCTTAAACAGCTAACTCAGTTGAGAATCCTCAACAGAGTGCTAGGCCCTCTTCTTGTTAACAGTAATGACTGTCTTAGGAGACCAACAATGCATTTCCATTCACTCGAATGGGGCAATTTTGAAGAACATGGTAGTCCTCATCCCTGAAAGCCCTGAGAGGTAGGTAGTATTCCATGAAACAACTAACTCAATTCACAACGCTGAAGAAGGTGCTTGACCCTCTTCCTTCTAACATGAATGATTTTCTTACAAGAGCTACAGTGTTTCTCCATTGACTTCAGAGAGGCAATTTTGCACAAAGGTGATGTTCCTGACCCAGGAAAACACTGAGAGGTAGGCAGTATTCCTTCAAACAGCTAGGTCAATTCACAGTGCTAAACAAGTTGCTAGACCCTGTTGCTTCAAACATTAATGACTCTCTCACAAGACATACCAGGAATCTCCCTTTCGCTTGTAAGGGATAGTTTGGAAATGTTGTGTTCCTCACCCATGTAAATGCTGAGAGGTAGGCAGTTTTCCTTTACCCAGCTAACTCAGTCTACAAAGCTGAACAAGGTGGTAGCCCCTTTTCATACTAACATGAATGGTTCTCTCACAAGATCAACAGTGCTTCTTCCAATCCCTTTAAAGGGGTTATTTTGCACATACCTGGTATTGCTCACCCCTGAAAACACTGAGTTGCAGGCACTATTCCTTTCAAGAAGAATATCAATTCACCTTGGAAAACTAGGTGCTTGACCCTCCTGCTGCTAACATTCATACTTGTCTTCCAAGAGATGTAGTGCTGGTTCCACTGACTTGAAAGAAGCAATTTTGCACAAACTTCATGTTCCTCACCCATAAAAACACTGAGAGCGAGGCAGTATTCCCTTGAACAGGTAACTCAATTCACAATGCAGAACAGGGTGCTACACCCTCCTGCTTCTAAAAATAAAGATTGTCCTACAAGTGCTACAGTAAGCCTCCATTCACTTGAATGGGGCTCTTTTGCAGAACATTGATGCTACTCCCCTGAAAACAGTGAGATGTAGGCAGTATTCCTTCAAACAGCTAGGTCAATTCACAGTGCTATACAAGTTGCTAGACCCTGCGCTTGAAACATTAATGACTCCCTTACAAGAACTACCAGGAATCTCCCTTTCGCTTGTAAGGGATAGTTTGGAAATGTTGTGTTCCTCACCCATGAAAACGCTGAGAGGGAAGCAGCATTCCTTTACCCAGCTAACTCAGTTCACAATGCTGAAGAAGGTGGCAGCCCCTTTTGTTTCTCACATGAAAGATTCTCTCACAAGTTCGACAGTGCTTCTTCCAATCCCTTTAAGGGGGTTATTTTGCACATAGCTGGTATTGCTCACCCATGAAAACACTGAGTTGCAGGCACTATTCCTTTCAAGAAGAATATCAATTCACCTTGGAAAACTAGGTGCTTGACCCTCCTGCTGCTAACATTCATACTTCTCCTCCAAGTGATGTAGTGCTGATTCCATTGACTTGAAAGAGGCGATTTTGCACAAACCTCATGTTCCTCACCCATGAAAACACAGAGAGTTAGGCAGTATTCCCTTGAACAGGTAACTCAATTCACAATGCTGAACAGGGTGCTAGACCCTCTTGCTTCTCACATTAATGATTGTCTTACAAGAGCTACAGTAAGCCTCCATTCACTTGAAAGGGGCTCTTTTGCACAACATTGATGTTACTCCCCCTGAAAACCATGAGAGTTAGGCGGTATTCCCTTGAACACGTAATTCAATTCACCATGCTTAACAAGCTGCTTGACCCTCTTGCTTGTAACACTTATGCTTCTCTTACAGGAGAAACAGTGCTTCTTCCTTACATTGAAACAGGGCTACTCTGCACAAAGATAATATTCTTCACATTGTAAAATCCTGAGAGACAGTTAGTATTCCTTTGTAGAGCTCACTCAATTCTCACTTTTAAACAACATTCTAGACCCTCTTGCTGCTGGAATTAATGGTATTCATACATCCTAAACTGTTCTTCTTCCATTCAGTTGAATGCAGCTATTTGGCCCAACGGTGATGTTCCTCACACATGAAAAAACTCAGGGGTAGTCAGTATTCCCTTCAACAGGTAACTCATTTCTCGTAAGGAAACAAGTTGCTAAATATTCCTGCTTCTCACACATTGCATCCTGCCCTGAGCTACAAGGGTTTGTCCATTTAGTGGGAAGCACTTATTTTTCAAGGAGTGAATGGTTCTCCATTGTCAAAGGCTTTCATTTGGCAAGCATTCCTTTCACATGCTAATTCAACTCTCACAGGGAAACACAATGTGCTTGCAACTCCTGCTGCAAACCTTGCCATCTGCTTGCAAGAGACACAGTGCATGTTCCATTCAGTTGAAAGGGCCTATTGGCACAAAGATGGAATTGCTCACACTGTCAAACCCTGACAGATAGGAAGTGTTAATTTTGAATGCTAAATCAATTGAAGCTGCTAAACAAAGTGCTAGAGCATCTTTCTTGTAACCTTTGTGGTTCTCCTACAAGACATACAGTAATCCTTCCCTCCATTGAAAGAGGCAATTTTGCAGCAAAATGATGGTCCTCACACTTCCAAACTGTGAGAGGCAGCTGGTGTTCCTTTTAGAACTTCAGTCCACTCACACTGTTACACAACTTGCTAGACCCTCTTGCTTCTAACCTCAATAAGTTTCTTAGAAGAGCCTCACAACTTCTTCCATTCTCTTCAAAGGGGTGATGTTGCACTACGGTGATATTCCTCATCCCTGAAAACACTGAGTGGTAGGCAGTATTCCTTTAACCAAGTTACTCAATTCTCATCCGAAGACAAGCTGCTTCACCCTCCTGCTTGTAACCATTCATACTTTTCTTACAACATACGCACCGCTGGATCCAGTCACTTGAAAGAGGAGATTTTGCACAAAATTGAAGGTTCACACACATAAAAACACTGAGAGGTCTCAGTATGTCCTTAAACAGCTAACTCAGTTGAGAATCCTCAACAGAGTGCTAGGCCCTCTTCTTGTTAACAGTAATGACTGTCTTAGGAGACCAACAATGCATTTCCATTCACTCGAATGGGGCAATTTTGAAGAACATGGTAGTCCTCATCCCTGAAAGCCCTGAGAGGTAGGTAGTATTCCATGAAACAACTAACTCAATTCACAACGCTGAAGAAGGTGCTTGACCCTCTTCCTTCTAACATGAATGATTTTCTTACAAGAGCTACAGTGTTTCTCCATTGACTTCAGAGAGGCAATTTTGCACAAAGGTGATGTTCCTGACCCAGGAAAACACTGAGAGGTAGGCAGTATTCCTTCAAACAGCTAGGTCAATTCACAGTGCTAAACAAGTTGCTAGACCCTGTTGCTTCAAACATTAATGACTCTCTCACAAGACATACCAGGAATCTCCCTTTCGCTTGTAAGGGATACTTTGGAAATGTTGTGTTCCTCACCCATGTAAATGCTGAGAGGTAGGCAGTTTTCCTTTACCCAGCTAACTCAGTCTACAAAGCTGAACAAGGTGGTAGCCCCTTTTCATACTAACATGAATGGTTCTCTCACAAGATCAACAGTGCTTCTTCCAATCCCTTTAAAGGGGTTATTTTGCACATACCTGGTATTGCTCACCCCTGAAAACACTGAGTTGCAGGCACTATTCCTTTCAAGAAGAATATCAATTCACCTTGGAAAACTAGGTGCTTGACCCTCCTGCTGCTAACATTCATACTTGTCTTCCAAGAGATGTAGTGCTGGTTCCACTGACTTGAAAGAAGCAATTTTGCACAAACTTCATGTTCCTCACCCATAAAAACACTGAGAGCGAGGCAGTATTCCCTTGAACAGGTAACTCAATTCACAATGCAGAACAGGGTGCTACACCCTCCTGCTTCTAAAAATAAAGATTGTCCTACAAGTGCTACAGTAAGCCTCCATTGACTTGAATGGGGCTCTTTTGCAGAACATTGATGCTACTCCCCTGAAAACAGTGAGATGTAGGCAGTATTCCTTCAAACAGCTAGGTCAATTCACAGTGCTATACAAGTTGCTAGACCCTGCGCTTGAAACATTAATGACTCCCTTACAAGAACTACCAGGAATCTCCCTTTCGCTTGTAAGGGATAGTTTGGAAATGTTGTGTTCCTCACCCATGAAAACGCTGAGAGGGAAGCAGCATTCCTTTACCCAGCTAACTCAGTTCACAATGCTGAAGAAGGTGGCAGCCCCTTTTGTTTCTCACATGAAAGATTCTCTCACAAGTTCGACAGTGCTTCTTCCAATCCCTTTAAGGGGGTTATTTTGCACATAGCTGGTATTGCTCACCCATGAAAACACTGAGTTGCAGGCACTATTCCTTTCAAGAAGAATATCAATTCACCTTGGAAAACTAGGTGCTTGACCCTCCTGCTGCTAACATTCATACTTCTCCTCCAAGTGATGTAGTGCTGATTCCATTGACTTGAAAGAGGCAATTTTGCACAAACCTCATGTTCCTCACCCATGAAAACACAGAGAGTTAGGCAGTATTCCCTTGAACAGGTAACTCAATTCACAATGCTGAACAGGGTGCTAGACCCTCTTGCTTCTCACATTAATGATTGTCTTACAAGAGCTACAGTAAGCCTCCATTCACTTGAAAGGGGCTCTTTTGCACAACATTGATGTTACTCCCCCTGAAAACCGTGAGAGTTAGGCGGTATTCCCTTGAACACGTAATTCAATTCACCATGCTTAACAAGCTGCTTGACCCTCTTGCTTGTAACACTTATGCTTCTCTTACAGGAGAAACAGTGCTTCTTCCTTACATTGAAACAGGGCTACTCTGCACAAAGATAATATTCTTCACATTGTAAAATCCTGAGAGACAGTTAGTATTCCTTTGTAGAGCTCACTCAATTCTCACTTTTAAACAACATTCTAGACCCTCTTGCTGCTGGAATTAATGGTATTCATACATCCTAAACTGTTCTTCTTCCATTCAGTTGAATGCAGCTATTTGGCCCAACGGTGATGTTCCTCACACATGAAAAAACTCAGGGGTAGTCAGTATTCCCTTCAACAGGTAACTCATTTCTCGTAAGGAAACAAGTTGCTAAATATTCCTGCTTCTCACACATTGCATCCTGCCCTGAGCTACAAGGGTTTGTCCATTTAGTGGGAAGCACTTATTTTTCAAGGAGTGAATGGTTCTCCATTGTCAAAGGCTTTCATTTGGCAAGCATTCCTTTCACATGCTAATTCAACTCTCACAGGGAAACACAATGTGCTTGCAACTCCTGCTGCAAACCTTGCCATCTGCTTGCAAGAGACACAGTGCATGTTCCATTCAGTTGAAAGGGCCTATTGGCACAAAGATGGAATTGCTCACACTGTCAAACCCTGACAGATAGGAAGTGTTAATTTTGAATGCTAAATCAATTGAAGCTGCTAAACAAAGTGCTAGAGCATCTTTCTTGTAACCTTTGTGGTTCTCCTACAAGACATACAGTAATCCTTCCCTCCATTGAAAGAGGCAATTTTGCAGCAAAATGATGGTCCTCACACTTCCAAACTGTGAGAGGCAGCTGGTGTTCCTTTTAGAACTTCAGTCCACTCACACTGTTACACAACTTGCTAGACCCTCTTGCTTCTAACCTCAATAAGTTTCTTAGAAGAGCCTCACAACTTCTTCCATTCTCTTCAAAGGGGTGATGTTGCACTACGGTGATATTCCTCATCCCTGAAAACACTGAGTGGTAGGCAGTATTCCTTTAACCAAGTTACTCAATTCTCATCCGAAGACAAGCTGCTTCACCCTCCTGCTTGTAACCATTCATACTTTTCTTACAACATACGCACCGCTGGATCCAGTCACTTGAAAGAGGAGATTTTGCACAAAATTGAAGGTTCACACACATAAAAACACTGAGAGGTCTCAGTATGTCCTTAAACAGCTAACTCAGTTGAGAATCCTCAACAGAGTGCTAGGCCCTCTTCTTGTTAACAGTAATGACTGTCTTAGGAGACCAACAATGCATTTCCATTCACTCGAATGGGGCAATTTTGAAGAACATGGTAGTCCTCATCCCTGAAAGCCCTGAGAGGTAGGTAGTATTCCATGAAACAACTAACTCAATTCACAACGCTGAAGAAGGTGCTTGACCCTCTTCCTTCTAACATGAATGATTTTCTTACAAGAGCTACAGTGTTTCTCCATTGACTTCAGAGAGGCAATTTTGCACAAAGGTGATGTTCCTGACCCAGGAAAACACTGAGAGGTAGGCAGTATTCCTTCAAACAGCTAGGTCAATTCACAGTGCTAAACAAGTTGCTAGACCCTGTTGCTTCAAACATTAATGACTCTCTCACAAGACATACCAGGAATCTCCCTTTCGCTTGTAAGGGATACTTTGGAAATGTTGTGTTCCTCACCCATGTAAATGCTGAGAGGTAGGCAGTTTTCCTTTACCCAGCTAACTCAGTCTACAAAGCTGAACAAGGTGGTAGCCCCTTTTCATACTAACATGAATGGTTCTCTCACAAGATCAACAGTGCTTCTTCCAATCCCTTTAAAGGGGTTATTTTGCACATACCTGGTATTGCTCACCCCTGAAAACACTGAGTTGCAGGCACTATTCCTTTCAAGAAGAATATCAATTCACCTTGGAAAACTAGGTGCTTGACCCTCCTGCTGCTAACATTCATACTTGTCTTCCAAGAGATGTAGTGCTGGTTCCACTGACTTGAAAGAAGCAATTTTGCACAAACTTCATGTTCCTCACCCATAAAAACACTGAGAGCGAGGCAGTATTCCCTTGAACAGGTAACTCAATTCACAATGCAGAACAGGGTGCTACACCCTCCTGCTTCTAAAAATAAAGATTGTCCTACAAGTGCTACAGTAAGCCTCCATTGACTTGAATGGGGCTCTTTTGCAGAACATTGATGCTACTCCCCTGAAAACAGTGAGATGTAGGCAGTATTCCTTCAAACAGCTAGGTCAATTCACAGTGCTATACAAGTTGCTAGACCCTGCGCTTGAAACATTAATGACTCCCTTACAAGAACTACCAGGAATCTCCCTTTCGCTTGTAAGGGATAGTTTGGAAATGTTGTGTTCCTCACCCATGAAAACGCTGAGAGGGAAGCAGCATTCCTTTACCCAGCTAACTCAGTTCACAATGCTGAAGAAGGTGGCAGCCCCTTTTGTTTCTCACATGAATGATTCTCTCACAAGTTCGACAGTGCTTCTTCCAATCCCTTTAAGGGGGTTATTTTGCACATAGCTGGTATTGCTCACCCATGAAAACACTGACTTGCAGGCACTATTCCTTTCAAGAAGAATATCAGTTCACCTTGGAAAACTAGGTGCTTGACCCTCCTGCTGCTAACATTCATACTTCTCCTCCAAGTGATGTAGTGCTGATTCCATTGACTTGAAAGAGGCAATTTTGCACAAACCTCATGTTCCTCACCCATGAAAACACAGAGAGTTAGCCAGTATTCCCTTGAACAGGTAACTCAATTCACAATGCTGAACAGGGTGCTAGACCCTCTTGCTTCTCACATTAATGATTGTCTTACAAGAGCTACAGTAAGCCTCCATTCACTTGAAAGGGGCTCTTTTGCACAACATTGATGTTACTCCCCCTGAAAACCATGAGAGTTAGGCGGTATTCCCTTGAACACGTAATTCAATTCACCATGCTTAACAAGCTGCTTGACCCTCTTGCTTGTAACACTTATGCTTCTCTTACAGGAGAAACAGTGCTTCTTCCTTACATTGAAACAGGGCTACTCTGCACAAAGATAATATTCTTCACATTGTAAAATCCTGAGAGACAGTTAGTATTCCTTTGTAGAGCTCACTCAATTCTCACTTTTAAACAACATTCTAGACCCTCTTGCTGCTGGAATTAATGGTATTCATACATCCTAAACTGTTCTTCTTCCATTCAGTTGAATGCAGCTATTTGGCCCAACGGTGATGTTCCTCACACATGAAAAAACTCAGGGGTAGTCAGTATTCCCTTCAACAGGTAACTCATTTCTCGTAAGGAAACAAGTTGCTAAATATTCCTGCTTCTCACACATTGCATCCTGCCCTGAGCTACAAGGGTTTGTCCATTTAGTGGGAAGCACTTATTTTTCAAGGAGTGAATGGTTCTCCATTGTCAAAGGCTTTCATTTGGCAAGCATTCCTTTCACATGCTAATTCAACTCTCACAGGGAAACACAATGTGCTTGCAACTCCTGCTGCAAACCTTGCCATCTGCTTGCAAGAGACACAGTGCATGTTCCATTCAGTTGAAAGGGCCTATTGGCACAAAGATGGAATTGCTCACACTGTCAAACCCTGACAGATAGGAAGTGTTAATTTTGAATGCTAAATCAATTGAAGCTGCTAAACAAAGTGCTAGAGCATCTTTCTTGTAACCTTTGTGGTTCTCCTACAAGACATACAGTAATCCTTCCCTCCATTGAAAGAGGCAATTTTGCAGCAAACTGATGGTCCTCACACTTCCAAACTGTGAGAGGCAGCTGGTGTTCCTTCTAAAACTTCACTCTACTCACACTGTTACACAACTTGCTAGACCCTCTTGCTTCTAACCTCAATAAGTTTCTTAGAAGAGCCTCACAACTTCTTCCATTCTCTTCAAAGGGGTGATGTTGCACTAAGGTGATATTCCTCATCCCTGAAAACACTGAGTGGTAGGCAGTATTCCTTTAACCAAGTTACTCAATTCTCATCCGAAGACAAGCTGCTTCACCCTCCTGCTTGTAACCATTCATACTTTTCTTACAACATACGCACCGCTGGATCCAGTCACTTGAAAGAGGAGATTTTGCACAAAATTGAAGGTTCACACACATAAAAACACTGAGAGGTCTCAGTATGTCCTTAAACAGCTAACTCAGTTGAGAATCCTCAACAGAGTGCTAGGCCCTCTTCTTGTTAACAGTAATGACTGTCTTAGGAGACCAACAATGCATTTCCATTCACTCGAATGGGGCAATTTTGAAGAACATGGTAGTCCTCATCCCTGAAAGCCCTGAGAGGTAGGTAGTATTCCATGAAACAACTAACTCAATTCACAACGCTGAAGAAGGTGCTTGACCCTCTTCCTTCTAACATGAATGATTTTCTTACAAGAGCTACAGTGTTTCTCCATTGACTTCAGAGAGGCAATTTTGCACAAAGGTGATGTTCCTGACCCAGGAAAACACTGAGAGGTAGGCAGTATTCCTTCAAACAGCTAGGTCAATTCACAGTGCTAAACAAGTTGCTAGACCCTGTTGCTTCAAACATTAATGACTCTCTCACAAGACATACCAGGAATCTCCCTTTCGCTTGTAAGGGACAGTTTGGAAATGTTGTGTTCCTCACCCATGTAAATGCTGAGAGGTAGGCAGTTTTCCTTTACCCAGCTAACTCAGTCTACAAAGCTGAACAAGGTGGTAGCCCCTTTTCATACTAACATGAATGGTTCTCTCACAAGATCAACAGTGCTTCTTCCAATCCCTTTAAAGGGGTTATTTTGCACATACCTGGTATTGCTCACCCCTGAAAACACTGAGTTGCAGGCACTATTCCTTTCAAGAAGAATATCAATTCACCTTGGAAAACTAGGTGCTTGACCCTCCTGCTGCTAACATTCATACTTGTCTTCCAAGAGATGTAGTGCTGGTTCCACTGACTTGAAAGAAGCAATTTTGCACAAACTTCATGTTCCTCACCCATAAAAACACTGAGAGCGAGGCAGTATTCCCTTGAACAGGTAACTCAATTCACAATGCAGAACAGGGTGCTACACCCTCCTGCTTCTAAAAATAAAGATTGTCCTACAAGTGCTACAGTAAGCCTCCATTGACTTGAATGGGGCTCTTTTGCAGAACATTGATGCTACTCCCCTGAAAACAGTGAGATGTAGGCAGTATTCCTTCAAACAGCTAGGTCAATTCACAGTGCTATACAAGTTGCTAGACCCTGCGCTTGAAACATTAATGACTCCCTTACAAGAACTACCAGGAATCTCCCTTTCGCTTGTAAGGGATAGTTTGGAAATGTTGTGTTCCTCACCCATGAAAACGCTGAGAGGGAAGCAGCATTCCTTTACCCAGCTAACTCAGTTCACAATGCTGAAGAAGGTGGCAGCCCCTTTTGTTTCTCACATGAAAGATTCTCTCACAAGTTCGACAGTGCTTCTTCCAATCCCTTTAAGGGGGTTATTTTGCACATAGCTGGTATTGCTCACCCATGAAAACACTGAGTTGCAGGCACTATTCCTTTCAAGAAGAATATCAATTCACCTTGGAAAACTAGGTGCTTGACCCTCCTGCTGCTAACATTCATACTTCTCCTCCAAGTGATGTAGTGCTGATTCCATTGACTTGAAAGAGGCAATTTTGCACAAACCTCATGTTCCTCACCCATGAAAACACAGAGAGTTAGGCAGTATTCCCTTGAACAGGTAACTCAATTCACAATGCTGAACAGGGTGCTAGACCCTCTTGCTTCTCACATTAATGATTGTCTTACAAGAGCTACAGTAAGCCTCCATTCACTTGAAAGGGGCTCTTTTGCACAACATTGATGTTACTCCCCCTGAAAACCATGAGAGTTAGGCGGTATTCCCTTGAACACGTAATTCACTTCACCATGCTTAACAAGCTGCTTGACCCTCTTGCTTGTAACACTTATGCTTCTCTTACAGGAGAAACAGTGCTTCTTCCTTACATTGAAACAGGGCTACTCTGCACAAAGATAATATTCTTCACATTGTAAAATCCTGAGAGACAGTTAGTATTCCTTTGTAGAGCTCACTCAATTCTCACTTTTAAACAACATTCTAGACCCTCTTGCTGCTGGAATTAATGGTATTCATACATCCTAAACTGTTCTTCTTCCATTCAGTTGAATGCAGCTATTTGGCCCAACGGTGATGTTCCTCACACATGAAAAAACTCAGGGGTAGTCAGTATTCCCTTCAACAGGTAACTCATTTCTCGTAAGGAAACAAGTTGCTAAATATTCCTGCTTCTCACACATTGCATCCTGCCCTGAGCTACAAGGGTTTGTCCATTTAGTGGGAAGCACTTATTTTTCAAGGAGTGAATGGTTCTCCATTGTCAAAGGCTTTCATTTGGCAAGCATTCCTTTCACATGCTAATTCAACTCTCACAGGGAAACACAATGTGCTTGCAACTCCTGCTGCAAACCTTGCCATCTGCTTGCAAGAGACACAGTGCATGTTCCATTCAGTTGAAAGGGCCTATTGGCACAAAGATGGAATTGCTCACACTGTCAAACCCTGACAGATAGGAAGTGTTAATTTTGAATGCTAAATCAATTGAAGCTGCTAAACAAAGTGCTAGAGCATCTTTCTTGTAACCTTTGTGGTTCTCCTACAAGACATACAGTAATCCTTCCCTCCATTGAAAGAGGCAATTTTGCAGCAAAATGATGGTCCTCACACTTCCAAACTGTGAGAGGCAGCTGGTGTTCCTTTTAGAACTTCAGTCCACTCACACTGTTACACAACTTGCTAGACCCTCTTGCTTCTAACCTCAATAAGTTTCTTAGAAGAGCCTCACAACTTCTTCCATTCTCTTCAAAGGGGTGATGTTGCACTACGGTGATATTCCTCATCCCTGAAAACACTGAGTGGTAGGCAGTATTCCTTTAACCAAGTTACTCAATTCTCATCCGAAGACAAGCTGCTTCACCCTCCTGCTTGTAACCATTCATACTTTTCTTACAACATACGCACCGCTGGATCCAGTCACTTGAAAGAGGAGATTTTGCACAAAATTGAAGGTTCACACACATAAAAACACTGAGAGGTCTCAGTATGTCCTTAAACAGCTAACTCAGTTGAGAATCCTCAACAGAGTGCTAGGCCCTCTTCTTGTTAACAGTAATGACTGTCTTAGGAGACCAACAATGCATTTCCATTCACTCGAATGGGGCAATTTTGAAGAACATGGTAGTCCTCATCCCTGAAAGCCCTGAGAGGTAGGTAGTATTCCATGAAACAACTAACTCAATTCACAACGCTGAAGAAGGTGCTTGACCCTCTTCCTTCTAACATGAATGATTTTCTTACAAGAGCTACAGTGTTTCTCCATTGACTTCAGAGAGGCAATTTTGCACAAAGGTGATGTTCCTGACCCAGGAAAACACTGAGAGGTAGGCAGTATTCCTTCAAACAGCTAGGTCAATTCACAGTGCTAAACAAGTTGCTAGACCCTGTTGCTTCAAACATTAATGACTCTCTCACAAGACATACCAGGAATCTCCCTTTCGCTTGTAAGGGATAGTTTGGAAATGTTGTGTTCCTCACCCATGTAAATGCTGAGAGGTAGGCAGTTTTCCTTTACCCAGCTAACTCAGTCTACAAAGCTGAACAAGGTGGTAGCCCCTTTTCATACTAACATGAATGGTTCTCTCACAAGATCAACAGTGCTTCTTCCAATCCCTTTAAAGGGGTTATTTTGCACATACCTGGTATTGCTCACCCCTGAAAACACTGAGTTGCAGGCACTATTCCTTTCAAGAAGAATATCAATTCACCTTGGAAAACTAGGTGCTTGACCCTCCTGCTGCTAACATTCATACTTGTCTTCCAAGAGATGTAGTGCTGGTTCCACTGACTTGAAAGAAGCAATTTTGCACAAACTTCATGTTCCTCACCCATAAAAACACTGAGAGCGAGGCAGTATTCCCTTGAACAGGTAACTCAATTCACAATGCAGAACAGGGTGCTACACCCTCCTGCTTCTAAAAATAAAGATTGTCCTACAAGTGCTACAGTAAGCCTCCATTCACTTGAATGGGGCTCTTTTGCAGAACATTGATGCTACTCCCCTGAAAACAGTGAGATGTAGGCAGTATTCCTTCAAACAGCTAGGTCAATTCACAGTGCTATACAAGTTGCTAGACCCTGCGCTTGAAACATTAATGACTCCCTTACAAGAACTACCAGGAATCTCCCTTTCGCTTGTAAGGGATAGTTTGGAAATGTTGTGTTCCTCACCCATGAAAACGCTGAGAGGGAAGCAGCATTCCTTTACCCAGCTAACTCAGTTCACAATGCTGAAGAAGGTGGCAGCCCCTTTTGTTTCTCACATGAAAGATTCTCTCACAAGTTCGACAGTGCTTCTTCCAATCCCTTTAAGGGGGTTATTTTGCACATAGCTGGTATTGCTCACCCATGAAAACACTGAGTTGCAGGCACTATTCCTTTCAAGAAGAATATCAGTTCACCTTGGAAAACTAGGTGCTTGACCCTCCTGCTGCTAACATTCATACTTCTCCTCCAAGTGATGTAGTGCTGATTCCATTGACTTGAAAGAGGCGATTTTGCACAAACCTCATGTTCCTCACCCATGAAAACACAGAGAGTTAGGCAGTATTCCCTTGAACAGGTAACTCAATTCACAATGCTGAACAGGGTGCTAGACCCTCTTGCTTCTCACATTAATGATTGTCTTACAAGAGCTACAGTAAGCCTCCATTCACTTGAAAGGGGCTCTTTTGCACAACATTGATGTTACTCCCCCTGAAAACCATGAGAGTTAGGCGGTATTCCCTTGAACACGTAATTCAATTCACCATGCTTAACAAGCTGCTTGACCCTCTTGCTTGTAACACTTATGCTTCTCTTACAGGAGAAACAGTGCTTCTTCCTTACATTGAAACAGGGCTACTCTGCACAAAGATAATATTCTTCACATTGTAAAATCCTGAGAGACAGTTAGTATTCCTTTGTAGAGCTCACTCAATTCTCACTTTTAAACAACATTCTAGACCCTCTTGCTGCTGGAATTAATGGTATTCATACATCCTAAACTGTTCTTCTTCCATTCAGTTGAATGCAGCTATTTGGCCCAACGGTGATGTTCCTCACACATGAAAAAACTCAGGGGTAGTCAGTATTCCCTTCAACAGGTAACTCATTTCTCGTAAGGAAACAAGTTGCTAAATATTCCTGCTTCTCACACATTGCATCCTGCCCTGAGCTACAAGGGTTTGTCCATTTAGTGGGAAGCACTTATTTTTCAAGGAGTGAATGGTTCTCCATTGTCAAAGGCTTTCATTTGGCAAGCATTCCTTTCACATGCTAATTCAACTCTCACAGGGAAACACAATGTGCTTGCAACTCCTGCTGCAAACCTTGCCATCTGCTTGCAAGAGACACAGTGCATGTTCCATTCAGTTGAAAGGGCCTATTGGCACAAAGATGGAATTGCTCACACTGTCAAACCCTGACAGATAGGAAGTGTTAATTTTGAATGCTAAATCAATTGAAGCTGCTAAACAAAGTGCTAGAGCATCTTTCTTGTAACCTTTGTGGTTCTCCTACAAGACATACAGTAATCCTTCCCTCCATTGAAAGAGGCAATTTTGCAGCAAAATGATGGTCCTCACACTTCCAAACTGTGAGAGGCAGCTGGTGTTCCTTTTAGAACTTCAGTCCACTCACACTGTTACACAACTTGCTAGACCCTCTTGCTTCTAACCTCAATAAGTTTCTTAGAAGAGCCTCACAACTTCTTCCATTCTCTTCAAAGGGGTGATGTTGCACTACGGTGATATTCCTCATCCCTGAAAACACTGAGTGGTAGGCAGTATTCCTTTAACCAAGTTACTCAATTCTCATCCGAAGACAAGCTGCTTCACCCTCCTGCTTGTAACCATTCATACTTTTCTTACAACATACGCACCGCTGGATCCAGTCACTTGAAAGAGGAGATTTTGCACAAAATTGAAGGTTCACACACATAAAAACACTGAGAGGTCTCAGTATGTCCTTAAACAGCTAACTCAGTTGAGAATCCTCAACAGAGTGCTAGGCCCTCTTCTTGTTAACAGTAATGACTGTCTTAGGAGACCAACAATGCATTTCCATTCACTCGAATGGGGCAATTTTGAAGAACATGGTAGTCCTCATCCCTGAAAGCCCTGAGAGGTAGGTAGTATTCCATGAAACAACTAACTCAATTCACAACGCTGAAGAAGGTGCTTGACCCTCTTCCTTCTAACATGAATGATTTTCTTACAAGAGCTACAGTGTTTCTCCATTGACTTCAGAGAGGCAATTTTGCACAAAGGTGATGTTCCTGACCCAGGAAAACACTGAGAGGTAGGCAGTATTCCTTCAAACAGCTAGGTCAATTCACAGTGCTAAACAAGTTGCTAGACCCTGTTGCTTCAAACATTAATGACTCTCTCACAAGACATACCAGGAATCTCCCTTTCGCTTGTAAGGGATACTTTGGAAATGTTGTGTTCCTCACCCATGTAAATGCTGAGAGGTAGGCAGTTTTCCTTTACCCAGCTAACTCAGTCTACAAAGCTGAACAAGGTGGTAGCCCCTTTTCATACTAACATGAATGGTTCTCTCACAAGATCAACAGTGCTTCTTCCAATCCCTTTAAAGGGGTTATTTTGCACATACCTGGTATTGCTCACCCCTGAAAACACTGAGTTGCAGGCACTATTCCTTTCAAGAAGAATATCAATTCACCTTGGAAAACTAGGTGCTTGACCCTCCTGCTGCTAACATTCATACTTGTCTTCCAAGAGATGTAGTGCTGGTTCCACTGACTTGAAAGAAGCAATTTTGCACAAACTTCATGTTCCTCACCCATAAAAACACTGAGAGCGAGGCAGTATTCCCTTGAACAGGTAACTCAATTCACAATGCAGAACAGGGTGCTACACCCTCCTGCTTCTAAAAATAAAGATTGTCCTACAAGTGCTACAGTAAGCCTCCATTGACTTGAATGGGGCTCTTTTGCAGAACATTGATGCTACTCCCCTGAAAACAGTGAGATGTAGGCAGTATTCCTTCAAACAGCTAGGTCAATTCACAGTGCTATACAAGTTGCTAGACCCTGCGCTTGAAACATTAATGACTCCCTTACAAGAACTACCAGGAATCTCCCTTTCGCTTGTAAGGGATAGTTTGGAAATGTTGTGTTCCTCACCCATGAAAACGCTGAGAGGGAAGCAGCATTCCTTTACCCAGCTAACTCAGTTCACAATGCTGAAGAAGGTGGCAGCCCCTTTTGTTTCTCACATGAATGATTCTCTCACAAGTTCGACAGTGCTTCTTCCAATCCCTTTAAGGGGGTTATTTTGCACATAGCTGGTATTGCTCACCCATGAAAACACTGAGTTGCAGGCACTATTCCTTTCAAGAAGAATATCAATTCACCTTGGAAAACTAGGTGCTTGACCCTCCTGCTGCTAACATTCATACTTCTCCTCCAAGTGATGTAGTGCTGATTCCATTGACTTGAAAGAGGCAATTTTGCACAAACCTCATGTTCCTCACCCATGAAAACACAGAGAGTTAGGCAGTATTCCCTTGAACAGGTAACTCAATTCACAATGCTGAACAGGGTGCTAGACCCTCTTGCTTCTCACATTAATGATTGTCTTACAAGAGCTACAGTAAGCCTCCATTCACTTGAAAGGGGCTCTTTTGCACAACATTGATGTTACTCCCCCTGAAAACCGTGAGAGTTAGGCGGTATTCCCTTGAACACGTAATTCAATTCACCATGCTTAACAAGCTGCTTGACCCTCTTGCTTGTAACACTTATGCTTCTCTTACAGGAGAAACAGTGCTTCTTCCTTACATTGAAACAGGGCTACTCTGCACAAAGATAATATTCTTCACATTGTAAAATCCTGAGAGACAGTTAGTATTCCTTTGTAGAGCTCACTCAATTCTCACTTTTAAACAACATTCTAGACCCTCTTGCTGCTGGAATTAATGGTATTCATACATCCTAAACTGTTCTTCTTCCATTCAGTTGAATGCAGCTATTTGGCCCAACGGTGATGTTCCTCACACATGAAAAAACTCAGGGGTAGTCAGTATTCCCTTCAACAGGTAACTCATTTCTCGTAAGGAAACAAGTTGCTAAATATTCCTGCTTCTCACACATTGCATCCTGCCCTGAGCTACAAGGGTTTGTCCATTTAGTGGGAAGCACTTATTTTTCAAGGAGTGAATGGTTCTCCATTGTCAAAGGCTTTCATTTGGCAAGCATTCCTTTCACATGCTAATTCAACTCTCACAGGGAAACACAATGTGCTTGCAACTCCTGCTGCAAACCTTGCCATCTGCTTGCAAGAGACACAGTGCATGTTCCATTCAGTTGAAAGGGCCTATTGGCACAAAGATGGAATTGCTCACACTGTCAAACCCTGACAGATAGGAAGTGTTAATTTTGAATGCTAAATCAATTGAAGCTGCTAAACAAAGTGCTAGAGCATCTTTCTTGTAACCTTTGTGGTTCTCCTACAAGACATACAGTAATCCTTCCCTCCATTGAAAGAGGCAATTTTGCAGCAAAATGATGGTCCTCACACTTCCAAACTGTGAGAGGCAGCTGGTGTTCCTTTTAGAACTTCAGTCCACTCACACTGTTACACAACTTGCTAGACCCTCTTGCTTCTAACCTCAATAAGTTTCTTAGAAGAGCCTCACAACTTCTTCCATTCTCTTCAAAGGGGTGATGTTGCACTACGGTGATATTCCTCATCCCTGAAAACACTGAGTGGTAGGCAGTATTCCTTTAACCAAGTTACTCAATTCTCATCCGAAGACAAGCTGCTTCACCCTCCTGCTTGTAACCATTCATACTTTTCTTACAACATACGC
This sequence comes from Castor canadensis, assembly GCF_047511655.1. Taxonomy (NCBI): domain Eukaryota; kingdom Metazoa; phylum Chordata; class Mammalia; order Rodentia; family Castoridae; genus Castor; species Castor canadensis. The sequence goes on along the minus strand of NC_133396.1, from coordinate 65,574,436 downwards.
ACCGCTGGATCCAGTCACTTGAAAGAGGAGATTTTGCACAAAATTGAAGGTTCACACACATAAAAACACTGAGAGGTCTCAGTATGTCCTTAAACAGCTAACTCAGTTGAGAATCCTCAACAGAGTGCTAGGCCCTCTTCTTGTTAACAGTAATGACTGTCTTAGGAGACCAACAATGCATTTCCATTCACTCGAATGGGGCAATTTTGAAGAACATGGTAGTCCTCATCCCTGAAAGCCCTGAGAGGTAGGTAGTATTCCATGAAACAACTAACTCAATTCACAACGCTGAAGAAGGTGCTTGACCCTCTTCCTTCTAACATGAATGATTTTCTTACAAGAGCTACAGTGTTTCTCCATTGACTTCAGAGAGGCAATTTTGCACAAAGGTGATGTTCCTGACCCAGGAAAACACTGAGAGGTAGGCAGTATTCCTTCAAACAGCTAGGTCAATTCACAGTGCTAAACAAGTTGCTAGACCCTGTTGCTTCAAACATTAATGACTCTCTCACAAGACATACCAGGAATCTCCCTTTCGCTTGTAAGGGATACTTTGGAAATGTTGTGTTCCTCACCCATGTAAATGCTGAGAGGTAGGCAGTTTTCCTTTACCCAGCTAACTCAGTCTACAAAGCTGAACAAGGTGGTAGCCCCTTTTCATACTAACATGAATGGTTCTCTCACAAGATCAACAGTGCTTCTTCCAATCCCTTTAAAGGGGTTATTTTGCACATACCTGGTATTGCTCACCCCTGAAAACACTGAGTTGCAGGCACTATTCCTTTCAAGAAGAATATCAATTCACCTTGGAAAACTAGGTGCTTGACCCTCCTGCTGCTAACATTCATACTTGTCTTCCAAGAGATGTAGTGCTGGTTCCACTGACTTGAAAGAAGCAATTTTGCACAAACTTCATGTTCCTCACCCATAAAAACACTGAGAGCGAGGCAGTATTCCCTTGAACAGGTAACTCAATTCACAATGCAGAACAGGGTGTTACACCCTCTTGCTTCTAAAAATAAAGATTGTCCTACAAGTGCTACAGTAAGCCTCCATTCACTTGAATGGGGCTCTTTTGCAGAACATTGATGCTACTCCCCTGAAAACAGTGAGATGTAGGCAGTATTCCTTCAAACAGCTAGGTCAATTCACAGTGCTATACAAGTTGCTAGACCCTGCGCTTGAAACATTAATGACTCCCTTACAAGAACTACCAGGAATCTCCCTTTCGCTTGTAAGGGATATTTTGGAAATGTTGTGTTACTCACCCATGAAAACGCTGAGAGGGAAGCAGCATTCCTTTACCCAGCTAACTCAGTTCACAATGCTGAAGAAGGTGGCAGCCCCTTTTGTTTCTCACATGAATGATTCTCTCACAAGTTCGACAGTGCTTCTTCCAATCCCTTTAAGGGGGTTATTTTGCACATAGCTGGTATTGCTCACCCATGAAAACACTGAGTTGCAGGCACTATTCCTTTCAAGAAGAATATCAGTTCACCTTGGAAAACTAGGTGCTTGACCCTCCTGCTGCTAACATTCATACTTCTCCTCCAAGTGATGTAGTGCTGATTCCATTGACTTGAAAGAGGCAATTTTGCACAAACCTCATGTTCCTCACCCATGAAAACACAGAGAGTTAGGCAGTATTCCCTTGAACAGGTAACTCAATTCACAATGCTGAACAGGGTGCTAGACCCTCTTGCTTCTCACATTAATGATTGTCTTACAAGAGCTACAGTAAGCCTCCATTCACTTGAAAGGGGCTCTTTTGCACAACATTGATGTTACTCCCCCTGAAAACCGTGAGAGTTAGGCATTATTCCCTTGAACACGTAATTCAATTCACCATGCTTAACAAGCTGCTTGACCCTCTTGCTTGTAACACTTATGCTTCTCTTACAGGAGAAACAGTGCTTCTTCCTTACATTGAAACAGGGCTACTCTGCACAAAGATAATATTCTTCACATTGTAAAATCCTGAGAGACAGTTAGTATTCCTTTGTAGAGCTCACTCAATTCTCACTTTTAAACAACATTCTAGACCCTCTTGCTGCTGGAATTAATGGTATTCATACATCCTAAACTGTTCTTCTTCCATTCAGTTGAATGCAGCTATTTGGCCCAACGGTGATGTTCCTCACACATGAAAAAACTCAGGGGTAGTCAGTATTCCCTTCAACAGGTAACTCATTTCTCGTAAGGAAACAAGTTGCTAAATATTCCTGCTTCTCACACATTGCATCCTGCCCTGAGCTACAAGGGTTTGTCCATTTAGTGGGAAGCACTTATTTTTCAAGGAGTGAATGGTTCTCCATTGTCAAAGGCTTTCATTTGGCAAGCATTCCTTTCACATGCTAATTCAACTCTCACAGGGAAACACAATGTGCTTGCAACTCCTGCTGCAAACCTTGCCATCTGCTTGCAAGAGACACAGTGCATGTTCCATTCAGTTGAAAGGGCCTATTGGCACAAAGATGGAATTGCTCACACTGTCAAACCCTGACAGATAGGAAGTGTTAATTTTGAATGCTAAATCAATTGAAGCTGCTAAACAAAGTGCTAGAGCATCTTTCTTGTAACCTTTGTGGTTCTCCTACAAGACATACAGTAATCCTTCCCTCCATTGAAAGAGGCAATTTTGCAGCAAAATGATGGTCCTCACACTTCCAAACTGTGAGAGGCAGCTGGTGTTCCTTTTAGAACTTCAGTCCACTCACACTGTTACACAACTTGCTAGACCCTCTTGCTTCTAACCTCAATAAGTTTCTTAGAAGAGCCTCACAACTTCTTCCATTCTCTTCAAAGGGGTGATGTTGCACTACGGTGATATTCCTCATCCCTGAAAACACTGAGTGGTAGGCAGTATTCCTTTAACCAAGTTACTCAATTCTCATCCGAAGACAAGCTGCTTCACCCTCCTGCTTGTAACCATTCATACTTTTCTTACAACATACGCACCGCTGGATCCAGTCACTTGAAAGAGGAGATTTTGCACAAAATTGAAGGTTCACACACATAAAAACACTGAGAGGTCTCAGTATGTCCTTAAACAGCTAACTCAGTTGAGAATCCTCAACAGAGTGCTAGGCCCTCTTCTTGTTAACAGTAATGACTGTCTTAGGAGACCAACAATGCATTTCCATTCACTCGAATGGGGCAATTTTGAAGAACATGGTAGTCCTCATCCCTGAAAGCCCTGAGAGGTAGGTAGTATTCCATGAAACAACTAACTCAATTCACAACGCTGAAGAAGGTGCTTGACCCTCTTCCTTCTAACATGAATGATTTTCTTACAAGAGCTACAGTGTTTCTCCATTGACTTCAGAGAGGCAATTTTGCACAAAGGTGATGTTCCTGACCCAGGAAAACACTGAGAGGTAGGCAGTATTCCTTCAAACAGCTAGGTCAATTCACAGTGCTAAACAAGTTGCTAGACCCTGTTGCTTCAAACATTAATGACTCTCTCACAAGACATACCAGGAATCTCCCTTTCGCTTGTAAGGGATACTTTGGAAATGTTGTGTTCCTCACCCATGTAAATGCTGAGAGGTAGGCAGTTTTCCTTTACCCAGCTAACTCAGTCTACAAAGCTGAACAAGGTGGTAGCCCCTTTTCATTCTAACATGAATGGTTCTCTCACAAGATCAACAGTGCTTCTTCCAATCCCTTTAAAGGGGTTATTTTGCACATACCTGGTATTGCTCACCCCTGAAAACACTGAGTTGCAGGCACTATTCCTTTCAAGAAGAATATCAATTCACCTTGGAAAACTAGGTGCTTGACCCTCCTGCTGCTAACATTCATACTTGTCTTCCAAGAGATGTAGTGCTGGTTCCACTGACTTGAAAGAAGCAATTTTGCACAAACTTCATGTTCCTCACCCATAAAAACACTGAGAGCGAGGCAGTATTCCCTTGAACAGCTATCTCAATTCACAATGCAGAACAGGGTGCTACACCCTCCTGCTTCTAAAAATAAAGATTGTCCTACAAGTGCTACAGTAAGCCTCCATTGACTTGAATGGGGCTCTTTTGCAGAACATTGATGCTACTCCCCTGAAAACAGTGAGATGTGGGCAGTATTCCTTCAAACAGCTAGGTCAATTCACAGTGCTATACAAGTTGCTAGACCCTGCGCTTGAAACATTAATGACTCCCTTACAAGAACTACCAGGAATCTCCCTTTCGCTTGTAAGGGATAGTTTGGAAATGTTGTGTTCCTCACCCATGAAAACGCTGAGAGGGAAGCAGCATTCCTTTACCCAGCTAACTCAGTTCACAATGCTGAAGAAGGTGGCAGCCCCTTTTGTTTCTCACATGAATGATTCTCTCACAAGTTCGACAGTGCTTCTTCCAATCCCTTTAAGGGGGTTATTTTGCACATAGCTGGTATTGCTCACCCATGAAAACACTGAGTTGCAGGCACTATTCCTTTCAAGAAGAATATCAGTTCACCTTGGAAAACTAGGTGCTTGACCCTCCTGCTGCTAACATTCATACTTCTCCTCCAAGTGGTGTAGTGCTGATTCCATTGACTTGAAAGAGGCAATTTTGCACAAACCTCATGTTCCTCACCCATGAAAACACAGAGAGTTAGGCAATATTCCCTTGAACAGGTAACTCAATTCACAATGCTGAACAGGGTGCTATACCCTCTTGCTTCTCACATTAATGATTGTCTTACAAGAGCTACAGTAAGCCTCCATTCACTTGAAAGGGGCTCTTTTGCACAACATTGATGTTACTCCCCCTGAAAACCATGAGAGTTAGGCAGTATTCCCTTGAACACGTAATTCAATTCACCATGCTTAACAAGCTGCTTGACCCTCTTGCTTGTAACACTTATGCTTCTCTTACAGGAGAAACAGTGCTTCTTCCTTACATTGAAACAGGGCTACTCTGCACAAAGATAATATTCTTCACATTGTAAAATCCTGAGAGACAGTTAGTATTCCTTTGTAGAGCTCACTCAATTCTCACTTTTAAACAACATTCTAGACCCTCTTGCTGCTGGAATTAATGGTATTCATACATCCTAAACTGTTCTTCTTCCATTCAGTTGAATGCAGCTATTTGGCCCAACGGTGATGTTCCTCACACATGAAAAAACTCAGGGGTAGTCAGTATTCCCTTCAACACGTAACTCATTTCTCGTAAGGAAACAAGTTGCTAAATATTCCTGCTTCTCACACATTGCATCCTGCCCTGAGCTACAAGGGTTTGTCCATTTAGTGGGAAGCACTTATTTTTCAAGGAGTGAATGGTTCTCCATTGTCAAACGCTTTCATTTGGCAAGCATTCCTTTCACATGCTAATTCAACTCTCACAGGGAAACACAATGTGCTTGCAACTCCTGCTGCAAACCTTGCCATCTGCTTGCAAGAGACACAGTGCATGTTCCATTCAGTTGAAAGGGCCTATTGGCACAAAGATGGAATTGCTCACACTGTCAAACCCTGACAGATAGGAAGTGTTAATTTTGAATGCTAAATCAATTGAAGCTGCTAAACAAAGTGCTAGAGCATCTTTCTTGTAACCTTTGTGGTACTCCTACAAGACATACAGTAATCCTTCCCTCCATTGAAAGAGGCAATTTTGCAGCAAAATGATGGTCCTCACACGTCCAAACTGTGACAGGCAGCTGGTGTTCCTTTTAAAACTTCACTCTACTCACACTGTTACACAACTTGTTAGACCCTCTTGCTTCTAACCTCAATAAGTTTCTTAGAAGAGCCTCACAACTTCTTCCATTCTCTTCAAAGGGGTGATGTTGCACTACGGTGATATTCCTCATCCCTGAAAACACTGAGTGGTAGGCAGTATTCCTTTAACCAAGTTACTCAATTCTCATCCGAAGACAAGCTGCTTCACCCTCCTGCTTGTAACCATTCATACTTTTCTTACAACATACGCACCGCTGGATCCAGTCACTTGAAAGAGGAGATTTTGCACAAAATTGAAGGTTCACACACATAAAAACACTGAGAGGTATCAGTATGTCCTTAAACAGCTAACTCAGTTGAGAATCCTCAACAGAGTGCTAGGCCCTCTTCTTGTTGACAGTAATGACTGTCTTAGGAGACCAACAATGCATTTCCATTCACTCGAATGGGGCAATTTTGAAGAACATGGTAGTCCTCATCCCTGAAAGCCCTGAGAGGTAGGTAGTATTCCATGAAACAACTAACTCAATTCACAACGCTGAAGAAGGTGCTTGACCCTCTTAATTCTAACATGAATGATTTTCTTACAAGAGCTACAGTGTTTCTCCATTGACTTCACAGAGGCAATTTTGCACAAAGGTGATGTTCCTGACCCAGGAAAACACTGAGAGGTAGGCAGTATTCTTTCAAACAGCTAGGTCAATTCACAGTGCTAAACAAGTTGCTAGACCCTGTTGCTTCAAACATTAATGACTCTCTCACAAGACATACCAGGAATATCCCTTTCGCTTGTAAGGGATAGTTTGGAAATGTTGTGTTCCGCACCCATGTAAATGTTGAGAGGTAGGCAGTTTTCCTTTACCCAGCTAACTCAGTCTACAAAGCTGAACAAGGTGGTAGCCCCTTTTCATTCTAACATGAATGGTTCTCTCACAAGATCAACAGTGCTTCTTCCAATCCCTTTAAAGGGGTTATTTTGCACATACCTGGTATTGCTCACCCCTGAAAACACTGAGTTGCAGGCACTATTCCTTTCAAGAAGAATATCAATTCACCTTGGAAAACTAGGTGCTTGACCCTCCTGCTGCTAACATTCATACTTGTCTTCCAAGAGATGTAGTGCTGGTTCCACTGACTTGAAAGAAGCAATTTTGCACAAACTTCATGTTCCTCACCCATAAAAACACTGAGAGCGAGGCAGTATTCCCTTGAACAGGTAACTCAATTCACAATGCAGAACAGGGTGCTAAACCCTCTTGCTTCTAAAAATAAAGATTGTCCTAGAAGTGCTACAGTAAGCCTCCATTCCCTTGAATGGGGCTCTTTTGCAGAACATTGATGCTACTCCCCTGAAAACAGTGAGATGTAGGCAGTATTCCTTCAAACAGCTAGGTCAATTCACAGTGCTATACAAGTTGCTAGACCCTGCGCTTGAAACATTAATGACTCCCTTACAAGAACTACCAGGAATCTCCCTTTCGCTTGTAAGGGATAGTTTGGAAATGTTGTGTTCCTCACCCATGAAAACGCTGAGAGGGAAGCAGCATTCCTTTACCCAGCTAACTCAGTTCACAATGCTGAAGAAGGTGGCAGCCCCTTTTGTTTCTCACATGAATGATTCTCTCACAAGTTCGACAGTGCTTCTTCCAATCCCTTTAAGGGGGTTATTTTGCACATAGCTGGTATTGCTCACCCATGAAAACACTGAGTTGCAGGCACTATTCCTTTCAAGAAGAATATCAGTTCACCTTGGAAAACTAGGTGCTTGACCCTCCTGCTGCTAACATTCATACTTCTCCTCCAAGTGATGTAGTGCTGATTCCATTGACTTGAAAGAGGCAATTTTGCACAAACCTCATGTTCCTCACCCATGAAAACACAGAGAGTTAGCCAGTATTCCCTTGAACAGGTAACTCAATTCACAATGCTGAACAGGGTGCTAGACCCTCTTGCTTCTCACATTAATGATTGTCTTACAAGAGCTACAGTAAGCCTCCATTCACTTGAAAGGGGCTCTTTTGCACAACATTGATGTTACTCCCCCTGAAAACCATGAGAGTTAGGCAGTATTCCCTTGAACACGTAATTCAATTCACCATCCTTAACAAGCTGCTTGACCCTCTTGCTTGTAACACTTATGCTTCTCTTACAGGAGAAACAGTGCTTCTTCCTTACATTGAAACAGGGCTACTCTGCACAAAGATAATATTCTTCACATTGTAAAATCCTGAGAGACAGTTAGTATTCCTTTGTAGAGCTCACTCAATTCTCACTTTTAAACAACATTCTAGACCCTCTTGCTGCTGGAATTAATGGTATTCATACATCCTAAACTGTTCTTCTTCCATTCAGTTGAATGCAGCTATTTGGCCCAACGGTGATGTTCCTCACACATGAAAAAACTCAGGGGTAGTCAGTATTCCCTTCAACAGGTAACTCATTTCTCGTAAGGAAACAAGTTGCTAAATATTCCTGCTTCTCACACATTGCATCCTGCCCTGAGCTACAAGGGTTTGTCCATTTAGTGGGAAGCACTTATTTTTCAAGGAGTGAATGGTTCTCCATTGTCAAAGGCTTTCATTTGGCAAGCATTCCTTTCACATGCTAATTCAACTCTCACAGGGAAACACAATGTGCTTGCAACTCCTGCTGCAAACCTTGCCATCTGCTTGCAAGAGACACAGTGCATGTTCCATTCAGTTGAAAGGGCCTATTGGCACAAAGATGGAATTGCTCACACTGTCAAACCCTGACAGATAGGAAGTGTTAATTTTGAATGCTAAATCAATTGAAGCTGCTAAACAAAGTGCTAGAGCATCTTTCTTGTAACCTTTGTGGTACTCCTACAAGACATACAGTAATCCTTCCCTCCATTGAAAGAGGCAATTTTGCAGCAAAATGATGGTCCTCACACTTCCAAACTGTGAGAGGCAGCTGGTGTTCCTTTTAAAACTTCAGTCCACTCACACTGTTACACAACTTGCTAGACCCTCTTGCTTCTAACCTCAATAAGTTTCTTAGAAGAGCCTCACAACTTCTTCCATTCTCTTCAAAGGGGTGATGTTGCACTAAGGTGATCTTCCTCATCCCTGAAAACACTGAGTGGTAGGCAGTATTCCTTTAACCAAGTTACTCAATTCTCATCCGAAGACAAGCTGATTCACCCTCCTGCTTGTAACCATTCATACTTTTCTTACAACATACGCACCGCTGGATCCAGTCACTTGAAAGAGGAGATTTTGCACAAAATTGAAGGTTCACACACATAAAAACACTGAGAGGTATCAGTATGTCCTTAAACAGCTAACTCAGTTGAGAATCCTCAACAGAGTGCTAGGCCCTCTTCTTGTTAACAGTAATGAATGTCTTAGGAGACCAACAATGCATTTCCATTCACTCGAATGGGGCAATTTTGAAGAACATGGTAGTCCTCATCCCTGAAAGCCCTGAGAGGTAGGTAGTATTCCATGAAACAACTAACTCAATTCACAACGCTGAAGAAGGTGCTTGACCCTCTTCCTTCTAACATGAATGATTTTCTTACAAGAGCTACAGTGTTTCTCCATTGACTTCAGAGAGGCAATTTTGCACAAAGGTGATGTTCCTGACCCAGGAAAACACTGAGAGGTAGGCAGTATTCCTTCAAACAGCTAGTTCAATTCACAGTGCTAAACAAGTTGCTAGAACCTGTTGCTTCAAACATTAATGACTCTCTCACAAGACATACCAGGAATCTCCCTTTCGCTTGTAAGGGATAGTTTGGAAATGTTGTGTTCCTCACCCATGTAAATGCTGAGAGGTAGGCAGTTTTCCTTTACCCAGCTAACTCAGTCTACAAAGCTGAACAAGGTGGTAGCCCCTTTTCATTCTAACATGAATGGTTCTCTCACAAGATCAACAGTGCTTCTTCCAATCCCTTTAAAGGGGTTATTTTGCACATACCTGGTATTGCTCACCCCTGAAAACACTGAGTTGCAGGCACTATTCCTTTCAAGAAGAATATCAGTTCACCTTGGAAAACTAGGTGCTTCAACCTCCTCCTGCTAACATTCATACTTCTCCTCCAAGTGATGTAGTGCTGATTCCATTGACTTGAAAGAGGCAATTTTGCACAAACCTCATGTTCCTCACCCATGAAAACACAGAGAGTTAGCCAGTATTCCCTTGAACAGGTAACTCAATTCACAATGCTGAACAGGGTGCTAGACCCTCTTGCTTCTCACATTAATGATTGTCTTACAAGAGCTACAGTAAGCCTCCATTCACTTGAAAGGGGCTCTTTTGCACAACATTGATGTTACTCCCCCTGAAAACCATGAGAGTTAGGCAGTATTCCCTTGAACACGTAATTCAATTCACCATGCTTAACAAGCTGCTTGACCCTCTTGCTTGTAACAGTTATGCTTCTCTTACAGGAGAAACAGTGCTTCTTCCTTACATTGAAACAGGGCTACTCTGCACAAAGATAATATTCTTCACATTGTAAAATCCTGAGAGACAGTTAGTATTCCTTTGTAGAGCTCACTCAATTCTCACTTTTAAACAACATTCTAGACCCTCTTGCTGCTGGAATTAATGGTATTCATACATCCTAAACTGTTCTTCTTCCATTCAGTTGAATGCAGCTATTTGGCCCAACGGTGATGTTCCTCACCCATGAAAAAACTCAGGATTAGTCAGTATTCCCTTCAACAGGTAACTCATTTCTCATAAGGATACAAGTTGCAAGATATTCCTGCCCCTCACATATTGCATCCTGCCCTGAGCAACAGGTGTTTGTCCATTTAGTGGGAAGCACTTATTTTTCAAGGAGTGAATGGTTCTCCATTGTCAAACGCTTTCATTTGGCAAGCATTCCTTTCACATGCTAATTCAACTCTCACAGGGAAACACAATGTGCTTGCAACTCCTGCTGCAAACCTTGCCATCTGCTTGCAAGAGACACAGTGCATGTTCCATTCAGTTGAAAGGGCCTATTGGCACAAAGATGGAATTGCTCACACTGTCAAACCCTGACAGATAGGAAGTGTTAATTTTGAATGCTAAATCAATTGAAGCTGCTAAACAAAGTGCTAGAGCATCTTTCTTGTAACCTTTGTGGTACTCCTACAAGACATACAGTAATCCTTCCCTCCATTGAAAGAGGCAATTTTGCAGCAAAATGATGGTCCTCACACGTCCAAACTGTGACAGGCAGCTGGTGTTCCTTTTAAAACTTCACTCTACTCACACTGTTACACAACTTGTTAGACCCTCTTGCTTCTAACCTCAATAAGTTTCTTAGAAGAGCCTCACAACTTCTTCCATTCTCTTCAAAGGGGTGATGTTGCACTACGGTGATATTCCTCATCCCTGAAAACACTGAGTGGTAGGCAGTATTCCTTTAACCAAGTTACTCAATTCTCATCCGAAGACAAGCTGCTTCACCCTCCTGCTTGTAACCATTCATACTTTTCTTACAACATACGCACCGCTGGATCCAGTCACTTGAAAGAGGAGATTTTGCACAAAATTGAAGGTTCACACACATAAAAACACTGAGAGGTATCAGTATGTCCTTAAACAGCTAACTCAGTTGAGAATCCTCAACAGAGTGCTAGGCCCTCTTCTTGTTGACAGTAATGACTGTCTTAGGAGACCAACAATGCATTTCCATTCACTCGAATGGGGCAATTTTGAAGAACATGGTAGTCCTCATCCCTGAAAGCCCTGAGAGGTAGGTAGTATTCCATGAAACAACTAACTCAATTCACAACGCTGAAGAAGGTGCTTGACCCTCTTAATTCTAACATGAATGATGTTCTTACAAGAGCTACAGTGTTTCTCCATTGACTTCACAGAGGCAATTTTGCACAAAGGTGATGTTCCTGACCCAGGAAAACACTGAGAGGTAGGCAGTATTCTTTCAAACAGCTAGGTCAATTCACAGTGCTAAACAAGTTGCTAGACCCTGTTGCTTCAAACATTAATGACTCTCTCACAAGACATACCAGGAATATCCCTTTCGCTTGTAATGGATAGTTTGGAAATGTTGTGTTCCGCACCCATGTAAATGCTGAGAGGTGGGCAGTTTTCCTTTACCCAGCTAACTCAGTCTACAAAGCTGAACAAGGTGGTAGCCCCTTTTCATTCTAACATGAATGGTTCTCTCACAAGATCAACAGTGCTTCTTCCAATCCCTTTAAAGGGGTTATTTTGCACATACCTGGTATTGCTCACCCCTGAAAACACTGAGTTGCAGGCACTATTCCTTTCAAGAAGAATATCAATTCACCTTGGAAAACTAGGTGCTTGACCCTCCTGCTGCTAACATTCATACTTGTCTTCCAAGAGATGTAGTGCTGGTTCCACTGACTTGAAAGAAGCAATTTTGCACAAACTTCATGTTCCTCACCCATAAAAACACTGAGAGCGAGGCAGTATTCCCTTGAACAGGTAACTCAATTCACAATGCAGAACAGGGTGCTAAACCCTCTTGCTTCTAAAAATAAAGATTGTCCTAGAAGTTCTACAGTAAGCCTCCATTCCCTTGAATGGGGCTCTTTTGCAGAACATTGATGCTACTCCCCTGAAAACAGTGAGATGTAGGCAGTATTCCTTCAAACAGCTAGGTCAATTCACAGTGCTATACAAGTTGCTAGACCCTGCGCTTGAAACATTAATGACTCCCTTACAAGAACTACCAGGAATCTCCCTTTCGCTTGTAAGGGATAGTTTGGAAATGTTGTGTTCCTCACCCATGAAAACGCTGAGAGGGAAGCAGCATTCCTTTACCCAGCTAACTCAGTTCACAATGCTGAAGAAGGTGGCAGCCCCTTTTGTTTCTCACATGAATGATTCTCTCACAAGTTCGACAGTGCTTCTTCCAATCCCTTTAAGGGGGTTATTTTGCACATAGCTGGTATTGCTCACCCATGAAAACACTGAGTTGCAGGCACTATTCCTTTCAAGAAGAATATCAGTTCACCTTGGAAAACTAGGTGCTTGACCCTCCTGCTGCTAACATTCATACTTCTCCTCCAAGTGATGTAGTGCTGATTCCATTGACTTGAAAGAGGCAATTTTGCACAAACCTCATGTTCCTCACCCATGAAAACACAGAGAGTTAGCCAGTATTCCCTTGAACAGGTAACTCAATTCACAATGCTGAACAGGGTGCTAGACCCTCTTGCTTCTCACATTAATGATTGTCTTACAAGAGCTACAGTAAGCCTCCATTCACTTGAAAGGGGCTCTTTTGCACAACATTGATGTTACTCCCCCTGAAAACCATGAGAGTTAGGCGGTATTCCCTTGAACACGTAATTCAATTCACCATCCTTAACAAGCTGCTTGACCCTCTTGCTTGTAACACTTATGCTTCTCTTACAGGAGAAACAGTGCTTCTTCCTTACATTGAAACAGGGCTACTCTGCACAAAGATAATATTCTTCACATTGTAAAATCCTGAGAGACAGTTAGTATTCCTTTGTAGAGCTCACTCAATTCTCACTTTTAAACAACATTCTAGACCCTCTTGCTGCTGGAATTAATGGTATTCATACATCCTAAACTGTTCTTCTTCCATTCAGTTGAATGCAGCTATTTGGCCCAACGGTGATGTTCCTCACACATGAAAAAACTCAGGGGTAGTCAGTATTCCCTTCAACAGGTAACTCATTTCTCGTAAGGAAACAAGTTGCTAAATATTCCTGCTTCTCACACATTGCATCCTGCCCTGAGCTACAAGGGTTTGTCCATTTAGTGGGAAGCACTTATTTTTCAAGGAGTGAATGGTTCTCCATTGTCAAAGGCTTTCATTTGGCAAGCATTCCTTTCACATGCTAATTCAACTCTCACAGGGAAACACAATGTGCTTGCAACTCCTGCTGCAAACCTTGCCATCTGCTTGCAAGAGACACAGTGCATGTTCCATTCAGTTGAAAGGGCCTATTGGCACAAAGATGGAATTGCTCACACTGTCAAACCCTGACAGATAGGAAGTGTTAATTTTGAATGCTAAATCAATTGAAGCTGCTAAACAAAGTGCTAGAGCATCTTTCTTGTAACCTTTGTGGTTCTCCTACAAGACATACAGTAATCCTTCCCTCCATTGAAAGAGGCAATTTTGCAGCAAAATGATGGTCCTCACACTTCCAAACTGTGAGAGGCAGCTGGTGTTCCTTTTAAAACTTCACTCTACTCACACTGTTACACAACTTGCTAGACCCTCTTGCTTCTAACCTCAATAAGTTTCTTAGAAGAGCCTCACAACTTCTTCCATTCTCTTCAAAGGGGTGATGTTGCACTACGGTGATATTCCTCATCCCTGAAAACACTGAGTGGTAGGCAGTATTCCTTTAACCAAGTTACTCAATTCTCATCCGAAGACAAGCTGCTTCACCCTCCTGCTTGTAACCATTCATACTTTTCTTACAACATACGCACCACTGGATCCAGTCACTTGAAAGAGGAGATTTTGCACAAAATTGAAGGTTCACACACATAAAAACACTGAGAGGTCTCAGTATGTCCTTAAACAGCTAACTCAGTTGAGAATCCTCAACAGAGTGCTAGGCCCTCTTCTTGTTGACAGTAATGACTGTCTTAGGAGACCAACAATGCATTTCCATTCACTCGAATGGGGCAATTTTGAAGAACATGGTAGTCCTCATCCCTGAAAGCCCTGAGAGGTAGGTAGTATTCCATGAAACAACTAACTCAATTCACAACGCTGAAGAAGGTGCTTGACCCTCTTAATTCTAACATGAATGATTTTCTTACAAGAGCTACAGTGTTTCTCCATTGACTTCACAGAGGCAATTTTGCACAAAGGTGATGTTCCTGACCCAGGAAAACACTGAGAGGTAGGCAGTATTCTTTCAAACAGCTAGGTCAATTCACAGTGCTAAACAAGTTGCTAGACCCTGTTGCTTCAAACATTAATGACTCTCTCACAAGACATACCAGGAATATCCCTTTCGCTTGTAAGGGATAGTTTGGAAATGTTGTGTTCCGCACCCATGTAAATGTTGAGAGGTAGGCAGTTTTCCTTTACCCAGCTAACTCAGTCTACAAAGCTGAACAAGGTGGTAGCCCCTTTTCATTCTAACATGAATGGTTCTCTCACAAGATCAACAGTGCTTCTTCCAATCCCTTTAAAGGGGTTATTTTGCACATACCTGGTATTGCTCACCCCTGAAAACACTGAGTTGCAGGCACTATTCCTTTCAAGAAGAATATCAATTCACCTTGGAAAACTAGGTGCTTGACCCTCCTGCTGCTAACATTCATACTTGTCTTCCAAGAGATGTAGTGCTGGTTCCACTGACTTGAAAGAAGCAATTTTGCACAAACTTCATGTTCCTCACCCATAAAAACACTGAGAGCGAGGCAGTATTCCCTTGAACAGGTAACTCAATTCACAATGCAGAACAGGGTGCTAAACCCTCTTGCTTCTAAAAATAAAGATTGTCCTAGAAGTGCTACAGTAAGCCTCCATTCCCTTGAATGGGGCTCTTTTGCAGAACATTGATGCTACTCCCCTGAAAACAGTGAGATGTAGGCAGTATTCCTTCAAACAGCTAGGTCAATTCACAGTGCTATACAAGTTGCTAGACCCTGCGCTTGAAACATTAATGACTCCCTTACAAGAACTACCAGGAATCTCCCTTTCGCTTGTAAGGGATAGTTTGGAAATGTTGTGTTCCTCACCCATGAAAACGCTGAGAGGGAAGCAGCATTCCTTTACCCAGCTAACTCAGTTCACAATGCTGAAGAAGGTGGCAGCCCCTTTTGTTTCTCACATGAATGATTCTCTCACAAGTTCGACAGTGCTTCTTCCAATCCCTTTAAGGGGGTTATTTTGCACATAGCTGGTATTGCTCACCCATGAAAACACTGAGTTGCAGGCACTATTCCTTTCAAGAAGAATATCAGTTCACCTTGGAAAACTAGGTGCTTGACCCTCCTGCTGCTAACATTCATACTTCTCCTCCAAGTGATGTAGTGCTGATTCCATTGACTTGAAAGAGGCAATTTTGCACAAACCTCATGTTCCTCACCCATGAAAACACAGAGAGTTAGGCAGTATTCCCTTGAACAGGTAACTCAATTCACAATGCTGAACAGGGTGCTAGACCCTCTTGCTTCTCACATTAATGATTGTCTTACAAGAGCTACAGTAAGCCTCCATTCACTTGAAAGGGGCTCTTTTGCACAACATTGATGTTACTCCCCCTGAAAACCATGAGAGTTAGGCAGTATTCCCTTGAACACGTAATTCAATTCACCATGCTTAACAAGCTGCTTGACCCTCTTGCTTGTAACACTTATGCTTCTCTTACAGGAGAAACAGTGCTTCTTCCTTACATTGAAACAGGGCTACTCTGCACAAAGATAATATTCTTCACATTGTAAAATCCTGAGAGACAGTTAGTATTCCTTTGTAGAGCTCACTCAATTCTCACTTTTAAACAACATTCTAGACCCTCTTGCTGCTGGAATTAATGGTATTCATACATCCTAAACTGTTCTTCTTCCTTTCAGTTGAATGCAGCTATTTGGCCCAACGGTGATGTTCCTCACACATGAAAAAACTCAGGGGTAGTCAGTATTCCCTTCAACAGGTAACTCATTTCTCGTAAGGAAACAAGTTGCTAAATATTCCTGCTTCTCACACATTGCATCCTGCCCTGAGCTACAAGGGTTTGTCCATTTAGTGGGAAGCACTTATTTTTCAAGGAGTGAATGGTTCTCCATTGTCAAAGGCTTTCATTTGGCAAGCATTCCTTTCACATGCTAATTCAACTCTCACAGGGAAACACAATGTGCTTGCAACTCCTGCTGCAAACCTTGCCATCTGCTTGCAAGAGACACAGTGCATGTTCCATTCAGTTGAAAGGGCCTATTGGCACAAAGATGGAATTGCTCACACTGTCAAACCCTGACAGATAGGAAGTGTTAATTTTGAATGCTAAATCAATTGAAGCTGCTAAACAAAGTGCTAGAGCATCTTTCTTGTAACCTTTGTGGTACTCCTACAAGACATACAGTAATCCTTCCCTCCATTGAAAGAGGCAATTTTGCAGCAAAATGATGGTCCTCACACTTCCAAACTGTGAGAGGCAGCTGGTGTTCCTTTTAAAACTTCAGTCCACTCACACTGTTACACAACTTGCTAGACCCTCTTGCTTCTAACCTCAATAAGTTTCTTAGAAGAGCCTCACAACTTCTTCCATTCTCTTCAAAGGGGTGATGTTGCACTAAGGTGATCTTCCTCATCCCTGAAAACACTGAGTGGTAGGCAGTATTCCTTTAACCAAGTTACTCAATTCTCATCCGAAGACAAGCTGCTTCACCCTCCTGCTTGTAACCATTCATACTTTTCTTACAACATACGCACCGCTGGATCCAGTCACTTGAAAGAGGAGATTTTGCACAAAATTGAAGGTTCACACACATAAAAACACTGAGAGGTATCAGTATGTCCTTAAACAGCTAACTCAGTTGAGAATCCTCAACAGAGTGCTAGGCCCTCTTCTTGTTGACAGTAATGACTGTCTTAGGAGACCAACAATGCATTTCCATTCACTCGAATGGGGCAATTTTGAAGAACATGGTAGTCCTCATCCCTGAAAGCCCTGAGAGGTAGGTAGTATTCCATGAAACAACTAACTCAATTCACAACGCTGAAGAAGGTGCTTGACCCTCTTCCTTCTAACATGAATGATTTTCTTACAAGAGCTACAGTGTTTCTCCATTGACTTCAGAGAGGCAATTTTGCACCAAGGTGATGTTCCTGACCCAGGAAAACACTGAGAGGTAGGCAGTATTCCTTCAAACAGCTAGTTCAATTCACAGTGCTAAACAAGTTGCTAGAACCTGTTGCTTCAAACATTAATGACTCTCTCACAAGACATACCAGGAATCTCCCTTTCGCTTGTAAGGGATAGTTTGGAAATGTTGTGTTCCTCACCCATGTAAATGCTGAGAGGTAGGCAGTTTTCCTTTACCCAGCTTACTCAGTCTACAAAGCTGAACAAGGTGGTAGCCCCTTTTCATACTAACATGAATGGTTCTCTCACAAGATCAACAGTGCTTCTTCCAATCCCTTTAAAGGGGTTATTTTGCACATACCTGGTATTGCTCACCCCTGAAAACACTGAGTTGCAGGCACTATTCCTTTCAAGAAGAATATCAATTCACCTTGGAAAACTAGGTGCTTGACCCTCCTGCTGCTAACATTCATACTTGTCTTCCAAGAGATGTAGTGCTGGTTCCACTGACTAGAAAGAAGCAATTTTGCACAAACTTCATGTTCCTCACCCATAAAAACACTGAGAGCGAGGCAGTATTCCCTTGAACAGGTAACTCAATTCACAATGCAGAACAGGGTGCTACACCCTCTTGCTTCTAAAAATAAAGATTGTCCTACAAGTGCTACAGTAAGCCTCCATTCCCTTGAATGGGGCTCTTTTGCAGAACATTGATGCTACTCCCCTGAAAACAGTGAGATGTAGGCAGTATTCCTTCAAACAGCTAGGTCAATTCACAGTGCTATACAAGTTGCTAGACCCTGCGCTTGAAACATTAATGACTCCCTTACAAGAACTACCAGGAATCTCCCTTTCGCTTGTAAGGGATAGTTTGGAAATGTTGTGTTCCTCACCCATGAAAACGCTGAGAGGGAAGCAGCATTCCTTTACCCAGCTAACTCAGTTCACAATGCTGAAGAAGGTGGCAGCCCCTTTTGTTTCTCACATGAATGATTCTCTCACAAGTTCGACAGTGCTTCTTCCAATCCCTTTAAGGGGGTTATTTTGCACATAGCTGGTATTGCTCACCCATGAAAACACTGAGTTGCAGGCACTATTCCTTTCAAGAAGAATATCAGTTCACCTTGGAAAACTAGGTGCTTGACCCTCCTGCTGCTAACATTCATACTTCTCCTCCAAGTGATGTAGTGCTGATTCCATTGACTTGAAAGAGGCAATTTTGCACAAACCTCATGTTCCTCACCCATGAAAACACAGAGAGTTAGGCAGTATTCCCTTGAACAGGTAACTCAATTCACAATGCTGAACAGGGTGCTAGACCCTCTTGCTTCTCACATTAATGATTGTCTTACAAGAGCTACAGTAAGCCTCCATTCACTTGAAAGGGGCTCTTTTGCACAACATTGATGTTACTCCCCCTGAAAACCGTGAGAGTTAGGCATTATTCCCTTGAACACGTAATTCAATTCACCATGCTTAACAAGCTGCTTGACCCTCTTGCTTGTAACACTTATGCTTCTCTTACAGGAGAAACAGTGCTTCTTCCTTACATTGAAACAGGGCTACTCTGCACAAAGATAATATTCTTCACATTGTAAAATCCTGAGAGACAGTTAGTATTCCTTTGTAGAGCTCACTCAATTCTCACTTTTAAACAACATTCTAGACCCTCTTGCTGCTGGAATTAATGGTATTCATACATCCTAAACTGTTCTTCTTCCATTCAGTTGAATGCAGCTATTTGGCCCAACGGTGATGTTCCTCACACATGAAAAAACTCAGGGGTAGTCAGTATTCCCTTCAACAGGTAACTCATTTCTCGTAAGGAAACAAGTTGCTAAATATTCCTGCTTCTCACACATTGCATCCTGCCCTGAGCTACAAGGGTTTGTCCATTTAGTGGGAAGCACTTATTTTTCAAGGAGTGAATGGTTCTCCATTGTCAAAGGCTTTCATTTGGCAAGCATTCCTTTCACATGCTAATTCAACTCTCACAGGGAAACACAATGTGCTTGCAACTCCTGCTGCAAACCTTGCCATCTGCTTGCAAGAGACACAGTGCATGTTCCATTCAGTTGAAAGGGCCTATTGGCACAAAGATGGAATTGCTCACACTGTCAAACCCTGACAGATAGGAAGTGTTAATTTTGAATGCTAAATCAATTGAAGCTGCTAAACAAAGTGCTAGAGCATCTTTCTTGTAACCTTTGTGGTTCTCCTACAAGACATACAGTAATCCTTCCCTCCATTGAAAGAGGCAATTTTGCAGCAAAATGATGGTCCTCACACTTCCAAACTGTGAGAGGCAGCTGGTGTTCCTTTTAGAACTTCAGTCCACTCACACTGTTACACAACTTGCTAGACCCTCTTGCTTCTAACCTCAATAAGTTTCTTAGAAGAGCCTCACAACTTCTTCCATTCTCTTCAAAGGGGTGATGTTGCACTACGGTGATATTCCTCATCCCTGAAAACACTGAGTGGTAGGCAGTATTCCTTTAACCAAGTTACTCAATTCTCATCCGAAGACAAGCTGCTTCACCCTCCTGCTTGTAACCATTCATACTTTTCTTACAACATACGCACCGCTGGATCCAGTCACTTGAAAGAGGAGATTTTGCACAAAATTGAAGGTTCACACACATAAAAACACTGAGAGGTCTCAGTATGTCCTTAAACAGCTAACTCAGTTGAGAATCCTCAACAGAGTGCTAGGCCCTCTTCTTGTTAACAGTAATGACTGTCTTAGGAGACCAACAATGCATTTCCATTCACTCGAATGGGGCAATTTTGAAGAACATGGTAGTCCTCATCCCTGAAAGCCCTGAGAGGTAGGTAGTATTCCATGAAACAACTAACTCAATTCACAACGCTGAAGAAGGTGCTTGACCCTCTTCCTTCTAACATGAATGATTTTCTTACAAGAGCTACAGTGTTTCTCCATTGACTTCAGAGAGGCAATTTTGCACAAAGGTGATGTTCCTGACCCAGGAAAACACTGAGAGGTAGGCAGTATTCCTTCAAACAGCTAGGTCAATTCACAGTGCTAAACAAGTTGCTAGACCCTGTTGCTTCAAACATTAATGACTCTCTCACAAGACATACCAGGAATCTCCCTTTCGCTTGTAAGGGATACTTTGGAAATGTTGTGTTCCTCACCCATGTAAATGCTGAGAGGTAGGCAGTTTTCCTTTACCCAGCTAACTCAGTCTACAAAGCTGAACAAGGTGGTAGCCCCTTTTCATTCTAACATGAATGGTTCTCTCACAAGATCAACAGTGCTTCTTCCAATCCCTTTAAAGGGGTTATTTTGCACATACCTGGTATTGCTCACCCCTGAAAACACTGAGTTGCAGGCACTATTCCTTTCAAGAAGAATATCAATTCACCTTGGAAAACTAGGTGCTTGACCCTCCTGCTGCTAACATTCATACTTGTCTTCCAAGAGATGTAGTGCTGGTTCCACTGACTTGAAAGAAGCAATTTTGCACAAACTTCATGTTCCTCACCCATAAAAACACTGAGAGCGAGGCAGTATTCCCTTGAACAGGTAACTCAATTCACAATGCAGAACAGGGTGCTAAACCCTCTTGCTTCTAAAAATAAAGATTGTCCTACAAGTGCTACAGTAAGCCTCCATTGACTTGAATGGGGCTCTTTTGCAGAACATTGATGCTACTCCCCTGAAAACAGTGAGATGTGGGCAGTATTCCTTCAAACAGCTAGGTCAATTCACAGTGCTATACAAGTTGCTAGACCCTGCGCTTGAAACATTAATGACTCCCTTACAAGAACTACCAGGAATCTCCCTTTCGCTTGTAAGGGATAGTTTGGAAATGTTGTGTTCCTCACCCATGAAAACGCTGAGAGGGAAGCAGCATTCCTTTACCCAGCTAACTCAGTTCACAATGCTGAAGAAGGTGGCAGCCCCTTTTGTTTCTCACATGAATGATTCTCTCACAAGTTCGACAGTGCTTCTTCCAATCCCTTTAAGGGGGTTATTTTGCACATAGCTGGTATTGCTCACCCATGAAAACACTGAGTTGCAGGCACTATTCCTTTCAAGAAGAATATCAGTTCACCTTGGAAAACTAGGTGCTTGACCCTCCTGCTGCTAACATTCATACTTCTCCTCCAAGTGGTGTAGTGCTGATTCCATTGACTTGAAAGAGGCAATTTTGCACAAACCTCATGTTCCTCACCCATGAAAACACAGAGAGTTAGGCAATATTCCCTTGAACAGGTAACTCAATTCACAATGCTGAACAGGGTGCTATACCCTCTTGCTTCTCACATTAATGATTGTCTTACAAGAGCTACAGTAAGCCTCCATTCACTTGAAAGGGGCTCTTTTGCACAACATTGATGTTACTCCCCCTGAAAACCATGAGAGTTAGGCAGTATTCCCTTGAACACGTAATTCAATTCACCATGCTTAACAAGCTGCTTGACCCTCTTGCTTGTAACACTTATGCTTCTCTTACAGGAGAAACAGTGCTTCTTCCTTACATTGAAACAGGGCTACTCTGCACAAAGATAATATTCTTCACATTGTAAAATCCTGAGAGACAGTTAGTATTCCTTTGTAGAGCTCACTCAATTCTCACTTTTAAACAACATTCTAGACCCTCTTGCTGCTGGAATTAATGGTATTCATACATCCTAAACTGTTCTTCTTCCATTCAGTTGAATGCAGCTATTTGGCCCAACGGTGATGTTCCTCACACATGAAAAAACTCAGGGGTAGTCAGTATTCCCTTCAACACGTAACTCATTTCTCGTAAGGAAACAAGTTGCTAAATATTCCTGCTTCTCACACATTGCATCCTGCCCTGAGCTACAAGGGTTTGTCCATTTAGTGGGAAGCACTTATTTTTCAAGGAGTGAATGGTTCTCCATTGTCAAACGCTTTCATTTGGCAAGCATTCCTTTCACATGCTAATTCAACTCTCACAGGGAAACACAATGTGCTTGCAACTCCTGCTGCAAACCTTGCCATCTGCTTGCAAGAGACACAGTGCATGTTCCATTCAGTTGAAAGGGCCTATTGGCACAAAGATGGAATTGCTCACACTGTCAAACCCTGACAGATAGGAAGTGTTAATTTTGAATGCTAAATCAATTGAAGCTGCTAAACAAAGTGCTAGAGCATCTTTCTTGTAACCTTTGTGGTACTCCTACAAGACATACAGTAATCCTTCCCTCCATTGAAAGAGGCAATTTTGCAGCAAAATGATGGTCCTCACACGTCCAAACTGTGACAGGCAGCTGGTGTTCCTTTTAAAACTTCACTCTACTCACACTGTTACACAACTTGTTAGACCCTCTTGCTTCTAACCTCAATAAGTTTCTTAGAAGAGCCTCACAACTTCTTCCATTCTCTTCAAAGGGGTGATGTTGCACTACGGTGATATTCCTCATCCCTGAAAACACTGAGTGGTAGGCAGTATTCCTTTAACCAAGTTACTCAATTCTCATCCGAAGACAAGCTGCTTCACCCTCCTGCTTGTAACCATTCATACTTTTCTTACAACATACGCACCGCTGGATCCAGTCACTTGAAAGAGGAGATTTTGCACAAAATTGAAGGTTCACACACATAAAAACACTGAGAGGTATCAGTATGTCCTTAAACAGCTAACTCAGTTGAGAATCCTCAACAGAGTGCTAGGCCCTCTTCTTGTTGACAGTAATGACTGTCTTAGGAGACCAACAATGCATTTCCATTCACTCGAATGGGGCAATTTTGAAGAACATGGTAGTCCTCATCCCTGAAAGCCCTGAGAGGTAGGTAGTATTCCATGAAACAACTAACTCAATTCACAACGCTGAAGAAGGTGCTTGACCCTCTTAATTCTAACATGAATGATTTTCTTACAAGAGCTACAGTGTTTCTCCATTGACTTCACAGAGGCAATTTTGCACAAAGGTGATGTTCCTGACCCAGGAAAACACTGAGAGGTAGGCAGTATTCTTTCAAACAGCTAGGTCAATTCACAGTGCTAAACAAGTTGCTAGACCCTGTTGCTTCAAACATTAATGACTCTCTCACAAGACATACCAGGAATATCCCTTTCGCTTGTAAGGGATAGTTTGGAAATGTTGTGTTCCGCACCCATGTAAATGTTGAGAGGTAGGCAGTTTTCCTTTACCCAGCTAACTCAGTCTACAAAGCTGAACAAGGTGGTAGCCCCTTTTCATTCTAACATGAATGGTTCTCTCACAAGATCAACAGTGCTTCTTCCAATCCCTTTAAAGGGGTTATTTTGCACATACCTGGTATTGCTCACCCCTGAAAACACTGAGTTGCAGGCACTATTCCTTTCAAGAAGAATATCAATTCACCTTGGAAAACTAGGTGCTTGACCCTCCTGCTGCTAACATTCATACTTGTCTTCCAAGAGATGTAGTGCTGGTTCCACTGACTTGAAAGAAGCAATTTTGCACAAACTTCATGTTCCTCACCCATAAAAACACTGAGAGCGAGGCAGTATTCCCTTGAACAGGTAACTCAATTCACAATGCAGAACAGGGTGCTAAACCCTCTTGCTTCTAAAAATAAAGATTGTCCTAGAAGTGCTACAGTAAGCCTCCATTCCCTTGAATGGGGCTCTTTTGCAGAACATTGATGCTACTCCCCTGAAAACAGTGAGATGTAGGCAGTATTCCTTCAAACAGCTAGGTCAATTCACAGTGCTATACAAGTTGCTAGACCCTGCGCTTGAAACATTAATGACTCCCTTACAAGAACTACCAGGAATCTCCCTTTCGCTTGTAAGGGATAGTTTGGAAATGTTGTGTTCCTCACCCATGAAAACGCTGAGAGGGAAGCAGCATTCCTTTACCCAGCTAACTCAGTTCACAATGCTGAAGAAGGTGGCAGCCCCTTTTGTTTCTCACATGAATGATTCTCTCACAAGTTCGACAGTGCTTCTTCCAATCCCTTTAAGGGGGTTATTTTGCACATAGCTGGTATTGCTCACCCATGAAAACACTGAGTTGCAGGCACTATTCCTTTCAAGAAGAATATCAGTTCACCTTGGAAAACTAGGTGCTTGACCCTCCTGCTGCTAACATTCATACTTCTCCTCCAAGTGATGTAGTGCTGATTCCATTGACTTGAAAGAGGCAATTTTGCACAAACCTCATGTTCCTCACCCATGAAAACACAGAGAGTTAGCCAGTATTCCCTTGAACAGGTAACTCAATTCACAATGCTGAACAGGGTGCTAGACCCTCTTGCTTCTCACATTAATGATTGTCTTACAAGAGCTACAGTAAGCCTCCATTCACTTGAAAGGGGCTCTTTTGCACAACATTGATGTTACTCCCCCTGAAAACCATGAGAGTTAGGCAGTATTCCCTTGAACACGTAATTCAATTCACCATCCTTAACAAGCTGCTTGACCCTCTTGCTTGTAACACTTATGCTTCTCTTACAGGAGAAACAGTGCTTCTTCCTTACATTGAAACAGGGCTACTCTGCACAAAGATAATATTCTTCACATTGTAAAATCCTGAGAGACAGTTAGTATTCCTTTGTAGAGCTCACTCAATTCTCACTTTTAAACAACATTCTAGACCCTCTTGCTGCTGGAATTAATGGTATTCATACATCCTAAACTGTTCTTCTTCCATTCAGTTGAATGCAGCTATTTGGCCCAACGGTGATGTTCCTCACACATGAAAAAACTCAGGGGTAGTCAGTATTCCCTTCAACAGGTAACTCATTTCTCGTAAGGAAACAAGTTGCTAAATATTCCTGCTTCTCACACATTGCATCCTGCCCTGAGCTACAAGGGTTTGTCCATTTAGTGGGAAGCACTTATTTTTCAAGGAGTGAATGGTTCTCCATTGTCAAAGGCTTTCATTTGGCAAGCATTCCTTTCACATGCTAATTCAACTCTCACAGGGAAACACAATGTGCTTGCAACTCCTGCTGCAAACCTTGCCATCTGCTTGCAAGAGACACAGTGCATGTTCCATTCAGTTGAAAGGGCCTATTGGCACAAAGATGGAATTGCTCACACTGTCAAACCCTGACAGATAGGAAGTGTTAATTTTGAATGCTAAATCAATTGAAGCTGCTAAACAAAGTGCTAGAGCATCTTTCTTGTAACCTTTGTGGTACTCCTACAAGACATACAGTAATCCTTCCCTCCATTGAAAGAGGCAATTTTGCAGCAAAATGATGGTCCTCACACTTCCAAACTGTGAGAGGCAGCTGGTGTTCCTTTTAAAACTTCAGTCCACTCACACTGTTACACAACTTGCTAGACCCTCTTGCTTCTAACCTCAATAAGTTTCTTAGAAGAGCCTCACAACTTCTTCCATTCTCTTCAAAGGGGTGATGTTGCACTAAGGTGATCTTCCTCATCCCTGAAAACACTGAGTGGTAGGCAGTATTCCTTTAACCAAGTTACTCAATTCTCATCCGAAGACAAGCTGATTCACCCTCCTGCTTGTAACCATTCATACTTTTCTTACAACATACGCACCGCTGGATCCAGTCACTTGAAAGAGGAGATTTTGCACAAAATTGAAGGTTCACACACATAAAAACACTGAGAGGTATCAGTATGTCCTTAAACAGCTAACTCAGTTGAGAATCCTCAACAGAGTGCTAGGCCCTCTTCTTGTTAACAGTAATGAATGTCTTAGGAGACCAACAATGCATTTCCATTCACTCGAATGGGGCAATTTTGAAGAACATGGTAGTCCTCATCCCTGAAAGCCCTGAGAGGTAGGTAGTATTCCATGAAACAACTAACTCAATTCACAACGCTGAAGAAGGTGCTTGACCCTCTTCCTTCTAACATGAATGATTTTCTTACAAGAGCTACAGTGTTTCTCCATTGACTTCAGAGAGGCAATTTTGCACAAAGGTGATGTTCCTGACCCAGGAAAACACTGAGAGGTAGGCAGTATTCCTTCAAACAGCTAGTTCAATTCACAGTGCTAAACAAGTTGCTAGAACCTGTTGCTTCAAACATTAATGACTCTCTCACAAGACATACCAGGAATCTCCCTTTCGCTTGTAAGGGATAGTTTGGAAATGTTGTGTTCCTCACCCATGTAAATGCTGAGAGGTAGGCAGTTTTCCTTTACCCAGCTAACTCAGTCTACAAAGCTGAACAAGGTGGTAGCCCCTTTTCATTCTAACATGAATGGTTCTCTCACAAGATCAACAGTGCTTCTTCCAATCCCTTTAAAGGGGTTATTTTGCACATACCTGGTATTGCTCACCCCTGAAAACACTGAGTTGCAGGCACTATTCCTTTCAAGAAGAATATCAGTTCACCTTGGAAAACTAGGTGCTTCAACCTCCTCCTGCTAACATTCATACTTCTCCTCCAAGTGATGTAGTGCTGATTCCATTGACTTGAAAGAGGCAATTTTGCACAAACCTCATGTTCCTCACCCATGAAAACACAGAGAGTTAGCCAGTATTCCCTTGAACAGGTAACTCAATTCACAATGCTGAACAGGGTGCTAGACCCTCTTGCTTCTCACATTAATGATTGTCTTACAAGAGCTACAGTAAGCCTCCATTCACTTGAAAGGGGCTCTTTTGCACAACATTGATGTTACTCCCCCTGAAAACCATGAGAGTTAGGCAGTATTCCCTTGAACACGTAATTCAATTCACCATGCTTAACAAGCTGCTTGACCCTCTTGCTTGTAACAGTTATGCTTCTCTTACAGGAGAAACAGTGCTTCTTCCTTACATTGAAACAGGGCTACTCTGCACAAAGATAATATTCTTCACATTGTAAAATCCTGAGAGACAGTTAGTATTCCTTTGTAGAGCTCACTCAATTCTCACTTTTAAACAACATTCTAGACCCTCTTGCTGCTGGAATTAATGGTATTCATACATCCTAAACTGTTCTTCTTCCATTCAGTTGAATGCAGCTATTTGGCCCAACGGTGATGTTCCTCACCCATGAAAAAACTCAGGATTAGTCAGTATTCCCTTCAACAGGTAACTCATTTCTCATAAGGATACAAGTTGCAAGATATTCCTGCCCCTCACATATTGCATCCTGCCCTGAGCAACAGGTGTTTGTCCATTTAGTGGGAAGCACTTATTTTTCAAGGAGTGAATGGTTCTCCATTGTCAAACGCTTTCATTTGGCAAGCATTCCTTTCACATGCTAATTCAACTCTCACAGGGAAACACAATGTGCTTGCAACTCCTGCTGCAAACCTTGCCATCTGCTTGCAAGAGACACAGTGCATGTTCCATTCAGTTGAAAGGGCCTATTGGCACAAAGATGGAATTGCTCACACTGTCAAACCCTGACAGATAGGAAGTGTTAATTTTGAATGCTAAATCAATTGAAGCTGCTAAACAAAGTGCTAGAGCATCTTTCTTGTAACCTTTGTGGTACTCCTACAAGACATACAGTAATCCTTCCCTCCATTGAAAGAGGCAATTTTGCAGCAAAATGATGGTCCTCACACGTCCAAACTGTGACAGGCAGCTGGTGTTCCTTTTAAAACTTCACTCTACTCACACTGTTACACAACTTGTTAGACCCTCTTGCTTCTAACCTCAATAAGTTTCTTAGAAGAGCCTCACAACTTCTTCCATTCTCTTCAAAGGGGTGATGTTGCACTACGGTGATATTCCTCATCCCTGAAAACACTGAGTGGTAGGCAGTATTCCTTTAACCAAGTTACTCAATTCTCATCCGAAGACAAGCTGCTTCACCCTCCTGCTTGTAACCATTCATACTTTTCTTACAACATACGCACCGCTGGATCCAGTCACTTGAAAGAGGAGATTTTGCACAAAATTGAAGGTTCACACACATAAAAACACTGAGAGGTATCAGTATGTCCTTAAACAGCTAACTCAGTTGAGAATCCTCAACAGAGTGCTAGGCCCTCTTCTTGTTGACAGTAATGACTGTCTTAGGAGACCAACAATGCATTTCCATTCACTCGAATGGGGCAATTTTGAAGAACATGGTAGTCCTCATCCCTGAAAGCCCTGAGAGGTAGGTAGTATTCCATGAAACAACTAACTCAATTCACAACGCTGAAGAAGGTGCTTGACCCTCTTAATTCTAACATGAATGATGTTCTTACAAGAGCTACAGTGTTTCTCCATTGACTTCACAGAGGCAATTTTGCACAAAGGTGATGTTCCTGACCCAGGAAAACACTGAGAGGTAGGCAGTATTCTTTCAAACAGCTAGGTCAATTCACAGTGCTAAACAAGTTGCTAGACCCTGTTGCTTCAAACATTAATGACTCTCTCACAAGACATACCAGGAATATCCCTTTCGCTTGTAATGGATAGTTTGGAAATGTTGTGTTCCGCACCCATGTAAATGCTGAGAGGTGGGCAGTTTTCCTTTACCCAGCTAACTCAGTCTACAAAGCTGAACAAGGTGGTAGCCCCTTTTCATTCTAACATGAATGGTTCTCTCACAAGATCAACAGTGCTTCTTCCAATCCCTTTAAAGGGGTTATTTTGCACATACCTGGTATTGCTCACCCCTGAAAACACTGAGTTGCAGGCACTATTCCTTTCAAGAAGAATATCAATTCACCTTGGAAAACTAGGTGCTTGACCCTCCTGCTGCTAACATTCATACTTGTCTTCCAAGAGATGTAGTGCTGGTTCCACTGACTTGAAAGAAGCAATTTTGCACAAACTTCATGTTCCTCACCCATAAAAACACTGAGAGCGAGGCAGTATTCCCTTGAACAGGTAACTCAATTCACAATGCAGAACAGGGTGCTAAACCCTCTTGCTTCTAAAAATAAAGATTGTCCTAGAAGTTCTACAGTAAGCCTCCATTCCCTTGAATGGGGCTCTTTTGCAGAACATTGATGCTACTCCCCTGAAAACAGTGAGATGTAGGCAGTATTCCTTCAAACAGCTAGGTCAATTCACAGTGCTATACAAGTTGCTAGACCCTGCGCTTGAAACATTAATGACTCCCTTACAAGAACTACCAGGAATCTCCCTTTCGCTTGTAAGGGATAGTTTGGAAATGTTGTGTTCCTCACCCATGAAAACGCTGAGAGGGAAGCAGCATTCCTTTACCCAGCTAACTCAGTTCACAATGCTGAAGAAGGTGGCAGCCCCTTTTGTTTCTCACATGAATGATTCTCTCACAAGTTCGACAGTGCTTCTTCCAATCCCTTTAAGGGGGTTATTTTGCACATAGCTGGTATTGCTCACCCATGAAAACACTGAGTTGCAGGCACTATTCCTTTCAAGAAGAATATCAGTTCACCTTGGAAAACTAGGTGCTTGACCCTCCTGCTGCTAACATTCATACTTCTCCTCCAAGTGATGTAGTGCTGATTCCATTGACTTGAAAGAGGCAATTTTGCACAAACCTCATGTTCCTCACCCATGAAAACACAGAGAGTTAGCCAGTATTCCCTTGAACAGGTAACTCAATTCACAATGCTGAACAGGGTGCTAGACCCTCTTGCTTCTCACATTAATGATTGTCTTACAAGAGCTACAGTAAGCCTCCATTCACTTGAAAGGGGCTCTTTTGCACAACATTGATGTTACTCCCCCTGAAAACCATGAGAGTTAGGCGGTATTCCCTTGAACACGTAATTCAATTCACCATCCTTAACAAGCTGCTTGACCCTCTTGCTTGTAACACTTATGCTTCTCTTACAGGAGAAACAGTGCTTCTTCCTTACATTGAAACAGGGCTACTCTGCACAAAGATAATATTCTTCACATTGTAAAATCCTGAGAGACAGTTAGTATTCCTTTGTAGAGCTCACTCAATTCTCACTTTTAAACAACATTCTAGACCCTCTTGCTGCTGGAATTAATGGTATTCATACATCCTAAACTGTTCTTCTTCCATTCAGTTGAATGCAGCTATTTGGCCCAACGGTGATGTTCCTCACACATGAAAAAACTCAGGGGTAGTCAGTATTCCCTTCAACAGGTAACTCATTTCTCGTAAGGAAACAAGTTGCTAAATATTCCTGCTTCTCACACATTGCATCCTGCCCTGAGCTACAAGGGTTTGTCCATTTAGTGGGAAGCACTTATTTTTCAAGGAGTGAATGGTTCTCCATTGTCAAAGGCTTTCATTTGGCAAGCATTCCTTTCACATGCTAATTCAACTCTCACAGGGAAACACAATGTGCTTGCAACTCCTGCTGCAAACCTTGCCATCTGCTTGCAAGAGACACAGTGCATGTTCCATTCAGTTGAAAGGGCCTATTGGCACAAAGATGGAATTGCTCACACTGTCAAACCCTGACAGATAGGAAGTGTTAATTTTGAATGCTAAATCAATTGAAGCTGCTAAACAAAGTGCTAGAGCATCTTTCTTGTAACCTTTGTGGTTCTCCTACAAGACATACAGTAATCCTTCCCTCCATTGAAAGAGGCAATTTTGCAGCAAAATGATGGTCCTCACACTTCCAAACTGTGAGAGGCAGCTGGTGTTCCTTTTAAAACTTCACTCTACTCACACTGTTACACAACTTGCTAGACCCTCTTGCTTCTAACCTCAATAAGTTTCTTAGAAGAGCCTCACAACTTCTTCCATTCTCTTCAAAGGGGTGATGTTGCACTACGGTGATATTCCTCATCCCTGAAAACACTGAGTGGTAGGCAGTATTCCTTTAACCAAGTTACTCAATTCTCATCCGAAGACAAGCTGCTTCACCCTCCTGCTTGTAACCATTCATACTTTTCTTACAACATACGCACCACTGGATCCAGTCACTTGAAAGAGGAGATTTTGCACAAAATTGAAGGTTCACACACATAAAAACACTGAGAGGTCTCAGTATGTCCTTAAACAGCTAACTCAGTTGAGAATCCTCAACAGAGTGCTAGGCCCTCTTCTTGTTGACAGTAATGACTGTCTTAGGAGACCAACAATGCATTTCCATTCACTCGAATGGGGCAATTTTGAAGAACATGGTAGTCCTCATCCCTGAAAGCCCTGAGAGGTAGGTAGTATTCCATGAAACAACTAACTCAATTCACAACGCTGAAGAAGGTGCTTGACCCTCTTAATTCTAACATGAATGATTTTCTTACAAGAGCTACAGTGTTTCTCCATTGACTTCACAGAGGCAATTTTGCACAAAGGTGATGTTCCTGACCCAGGAAAACACTGAGAGGTAGGCAGTATTCTTTCAAACAGCTAGGTCAATTCACAGTGCTAAACAAGTTGCTAGACCCTGTTGCTTCAAACATTAATGACTCTCTCACAAGACATACCAGGAATATCCCTTTCGCTTGTAAGGGATAGTTTGGAAATGTTGTGTTCCGCACCCATGTAAATGTTGAGAGGTAGGCAGTTTTCCTTTACCCAGCTAACTCAGTCTACAAAGCTGAACAAGGTGGTAGCCCCTTTTCATTCTAACATGAATGGTTCTCTCACAAGATCAACAGTGCTTCTTCCAATCCCTTTAAAGGGGTTATTTTGCACATACCTGGTATTGCTCACCCCTGAAAACACTGAGTTGCAGGCACTATTCCTTTCAAGAAGAATATCAATTCACCTTGGAAAACTAGGTGCTTGACCCTCCTGCTGCTAACATTCATACTTGTCTTCCAAGAGATGTAGTGCTGGTTCCACTGACTTGAAAGAAGCAATTTTGCACAAACTTCATGTTCCTCACCCATAAAAACACTGAGAGCGAGGCAGTATTCCCTTGAACAGGTAACTCAATTCACAATGCAGAACAGGGTGCTAAACCCTCTTGCTTCTAAAAATAAAGATTGTCCTAGAAGTGCTACAGTAAGCCTCCATTCCCTTGAATGGGGCTCTTTTGCAGAACATTGATGCTACTCCCCTGAAAACAGTGAGATGTAGGCAGTATTCCTTCAAACAGCTAGGTCAATTCACAGTGCTATACAAGTTGCTAGACCCTGCGCTTGAAACATTAATGACTCCCTTACAAGAACTACCAGGAATCTCCCTTTCGCTTGTAAGGGATAGTTTGGAAATGTTGTGTTCCTCACCCATGAAAACGCTGAGAGGGAAGCAGCATTCCTTTACCCAGCTAACTCAGTTCACAATGCTGAAGAAGGTGGCAGCCCCTTTTGTTTCTCACATGAATGATTCTCTCACAAGTTCGACAGTGCTTCTTCCAATCCCTTTAAGGGGGTTATTTTGCACATAGCTGGTATTGCTCACCCATGAAAACACTGAGTTGCAGGCACTATTCCTTTCAAGAAGAATATCAGTTCACCTTGGAAAACTAGGTGCTTGACCCTCCTGCTGCTAACATTCATACTTCTCCTCCAAGTGATGTAGTGCTGATTCCATTGACTTGAAAGAGGCAATTTTGCACAAACCTCATGTTCCTCACCCATGAAAACACAGAGAGTTAGGCAGTATTCCCTTGAACAGGTAACTCAATTCACAATGCTGAACAGGGTGCTAGACCCTCTTGCTTCTCACATTAATGATTGTCTTACAAGAGCTACAGTAAGCCTCCATTCACTTGAAAGGGGCTCTTTTGCACAACATTGATGTTACTCCCCCTGAAAACCATGAGAGTTAGGCAGTATTCCCTTGAACACGTAATTCAATTCACCATGCTTAACAAGCTGCTTGACCCTCTTGCTTGTAACACTTATGCTTCTCTTACAGGAGAAACAGTGCTTCTTCCTTACATTGAAACAGGGCTACTCTGCACAAAGATAATATTCTTCACATTGTAAAATCCTGAGAGACAGTTAGTATTCCTTTGTAGAGCTCACTCAATTCTCACTTTTAAACAACATTCTAGACCCTCTTGCTGCTGGAATTAATGGTATTCATACATCCTAAACTGTTCTTCTTCCTTTCAGTTGAATGCAGCTATTTGGCCCAACGGTGATGTTCCTCACACATGAAAAAACTCAGGGGTAGTCAGTATTCCCTTCAACAGGTAACTCATTTCTCGTAAGGAAACAAGTTGCTAAATATTCCTGCTTCTCACACATTGCATCCTGCCCTGAGCTACAAGGGTTTGTCCATTTAGTGGGAAGCACTTATTTTTCAAGGAGTGAATGGTTCTCCATTGTCAAAGGCTTTCATTTGGCAAGCATTCCTTTCACATGCTAATTCAACTCTCACAGGGAAACACAATGTGCTTGCAACTCCTGCTGCAAACCTTGCCATCTGCTTGCAAGAGACACAGTGCATGTTCCATTCAGTTGAAAGGGCCTATTGGCACAAAGATGGAATTGCTCACACTGTCAAACCCTGACAGATAGGAAGTGTTAATTTTGAATGCTAAATCAATTGAAGCTGCTAAACAAAGTGCTAGAGCATCTTTCTTGTAACCTTTGTGGTACTCCTACAAGACATACAGTAATCCTTCCCTCCATTGAAAGAGGCAATTTTGCAGCAAAATGATGGTCCTCACACTTCCAAACTGTGAGAGGCAGCTGGTGTTCCTTTTAAAACTTCAGTCCACTCACACTGTTACACAACTTGCTAGACCCTCTTGCTTCTAACCTCAATAAGTTTCTTAGAAGAGCCTCACAACTTCTTCCATTCTCTTCAAAGGGGTGATGTTGCACTAAGGTGATCTTCCTCATCCCTGAAAACACTGAGTGGTAGGCAGTATTCCTTTAACCAAGTTACTCAATTCTCATCCGAAGACAAGCTGCTTCACCCTCCTGCTTGTAACCATTCATACTTTTCTTACAACATACGCACCGCTGGATCCAGTCACTTGAAAGAGGAGATTTTGCACAAAATTGAAGGTTCACACACATAAAAACACTGAGAGGTATCAGTATGTCCTTAAACAGCTAACTCAGTTGAGAATCCTCAACAGAGTGCTAGGCCCTCTTCTTGTTGACAGTAATGACTGTCTTAGGAGACCAACAATGCATTTCCATTCACTCGAATGGGGCAATTTTGAAGAACATGGTAGTCCTCATCCCTGAAAGCCCTGAGAGGTAGGTAGTATTCCATGAAACAACTAACTCAATTCACAACGCTGAAGAAGGTGCTTGACCCTCTTCCTTCTAACATGAATGATTTTCTTACAAGAGCTACAGTGTTTCTCCATTGACTTCAGAGAGGCAATTTTGCACCAAGGTGATGTTCCTGACCCAGGAAAACACTGAGAGGTAGGCAGTATTCCTTCAAACAGCTAGTTCAATTCACAGTGCTAAACAAGTTGCTAGAACCTGTTGCTTCAAACATTAATGACTCTCTCACAAGACATACCAGGAATCTCCCTTTCGCTTGTAAGGGATAGTTTGGAAATGTTGTGTTCCTCACCCATGTAAATGCTGAGAGGTAGGCAGTTTTCCTTTACCCAGCTTACTCAGTCTACAAAGCTGAACAAGGTGGTAGCCCCTTTTCATACTAACATGAATGGTTCTCTCACAAGATCAACAGTGCTTCTTCCAATCCCTTTAAAGGGGTTATTTTGCACATACCTGGTATTGCTCACCCCTGAAAACACTGAGTTGCAGGCACTATTCCTTTCAAGAAGAATATCAATTCACCTTGGAAAACTAGGTGCTTGACCCTCCTGCTGCTAACATTCATACTTGTCTTCCAAGAGATGTAGTGCTGGTTCCACTGACTAGAAAGAAGCAATTTTGCACAAACTTCATGTTCCTCACCCATAAAAACACTGAGAGCGAGGCAGTATTCCCTTGAACAGGTAACTCAATTCACAATGCAGAACAGGGTGCTACACCCTCTTGCTTCTAAAAATAAAGATTGTCCTACAAGTGCTACAGTAAGCCTCCATTCCCTTGAATGGGGCTCTTTTGCAGAACATTGATGCTACTCCCCTGAAAACAGTGAGATGTAGGCAGTATTCCTTCAAACAGCTAGGTCAATTCACAGTGCTATACAAGTTGCTAGACCCTGCGCTTGAAACATTAATGACTCCCTTACAAGAACTACCAGGAATCTCCCTTTCGCTTGTAAGGGATAGTTTGGAAATGTTGTGTTCCTCACCCATGAAAACGCTGAGAGGGAAGCAGCATTCCTTTACCCAGCTAACTCAGTTCACAATGCTGAAGAAGGTGGCAGCCCCTTTTGTTTCTCACATGAATGATTCTCTCACAAGTTCGACAGTGCTTCTTCCAATCCCTTTAAGGGGGTTATTTTGCACATAGCTGGTATTGCTCACCCATGAAAACACTGAGTTGCAGGCACTATTCCTTTCAAGAAGAATATCAGTTCACCTTGGAAAACTAGGTGCTTGACCCTCCTGCTGCTAACATTCATACTTCTCCTCCAAGTGATGTAGTGCTGATTCCATTGACTTGAAAGAGGCAATTTTGCACAAACCTCATGTTCCTCACCCATGAAAACACAGAGAGTTAGCCAGTATTCCCTTGAACAGGTAACTCAATTCACAATGCTGAACAGGGTGCTAGACCCTCTTGCTTCTCACATTAATGATTGTCTTACAAGAGCTACAGTAAGCCTCCATTCACTTGAAAGGGGCTCTTTTGCACAACATTGATGTTACTCCCCCTGAAAACCATGAGAGTTAGGCAGTATTCCCTTGAACACGTAATTCAATTCACCATGCTTAACAAGCTGCTTGACCCTCTTGCTTGTAACACTTATGCTTCTCTTACAGGAGAAACAGTGCTTCTTCCTTACATTGAAACAGGGCTACTCTGCACAAAGATAATATTCTTCACATTGTAAAATCCTGAGAGACAGTTAGTATTCCTTTGTAGAGCTCACTCAATTCTCACTTTTAAACAACATTCTAGACCCTCTTGCTGCTGGAATTAATGGTATTCATACATCCTAAACTGTTCTTCTTCCATTCAGTTGAATGCAGCTATTTGGCCCAACGGTGATGTTCCTCACACATGAAAAAACTCAGGGGTAGTCAGTATTCCCTTCAACAGGTAACTCATTTCTCGTAAGGAAACAAGTTGCTAAATATTCCTGCTTCTCACACATTGCATCCTGCCCTGAGCTACAAGGGTTTGTCCATTTAGTGGGAAGCACTTATTTTTCAAGGAGTGAATGGTTCTCCATTGTCAAAGGCTTTCATTTGGCAAGCATTCCTTTCACATGCTAATTCAACTCTCACAGGGAAACACAATGTGCTTGCAACTCCTGCTGCAAACCTTGCCATCTGCTTGCAAGAGACACAGTGCATGTTCCATTCAGTTGAAAGGGCCTATTGGCACAAAGATGGAATTGCTCACACTGTCAAACCCTGACAGATAGGAAGTGTTAATTTTGAATGCTAAATCAATTGAAGCTGCTAAACAAAGTGCTAGAGCATCTTTCTTGTAACCTTTGTGGTTCTCCTACAAGACATACAGTAATCCTTCCCTCCATTGAAAGAGGCAATTTTGCAGCAAAATGATGGTCCTCACACTTCCAAACTGTGAAAGGCAGCTGGTGTTCCTTTTAAAACTTCACTCTACTCACACTGTTACACAACTTGCTAGACCCTCTTGCTTCTAACCTCAATAAGTTTCTTAGAAGAGCCTCACAACTTCTTCCATTCTCTTCAAAGGGGTGATGTTGCACTACGGTGATATTCCTCATCCCTGAAAACACTGAGTGGTAGGCAGTATTCCTTTAACCAAGTTACTCAATTCTCATCCGAAGACAAGCTGCTTCACCCTCCTGCTTGTAACCATTCATACTTTTCTTACAACATACGCACCACTGGATCCAGTCACTTGAAAGAGGAGATTTTGCACAAAATTGAAGGTTCACACACATAAAAACACTGAGAGGTCTCAGTATGTCCTTAAACAGCTAACTCAGTTGAGAATCCTCAACAGAGTGCTAGGCCCTCTTCTTGTTGACAGTAATGACTGTCTTAGGAGACCAACAATGCATTTCCATTCACTCGAATGGGGCAATTTTGAAGAACATGGTAGTCCTCATCCCTGAAAGCCCTGAGAGGTAGGTAGTATTCCATGAAACAACTAACTCAATTCACAACGCTGAAGAAGGTGCTTGACCCTCTTAATTCTAACATGAATGATTTTCTTACAAGAGCTACAGTGTTTCTCCATTGACTTCACAGAGGCAATTTTGCACAAAGGTGATGTTCCTGACCCAGGAAAACACTGAGAGGTAGGCAGTATTCCTTCAAACAGCTAGGTTAATTCACAATGCTAAACAAGTTGCTAGACCCTGTTGCTTCAAACATTAATGACTCTCTCACAAGACATACCAGGAATCTCCCTTTCGCTTGTAAGGGATAGTTTGGAAATGTTGTGTTCCTCACCCATGAAAACGCTGAGAGGGAAGCAGCATTCCTTTACCCAGCTAACTCAGTTCACAATGCTGAAGAAGGTGGCAGCCCCTTTTGTTTCTCACATGAATGATTCTCTCACAAGTTCGACATTGCTTCTTCCAATCCCTTTAAGGGGTTTATTTTGCACCTAGCTGGTATTGCTCACCCATGAAAACACTGAGTTGCAGGCACTATTCCTTTCAAGAAGAATATCAGTTCACCTTGGAAAACTAGGTGCTTGACCCTCCTGCTGCTAACATTCATACTTCTCCTCCAAGTGATGTAGTGCTGATTCCCTTGACTTGAAAGAGGCAATTTTGCACAAACCTCATGTTCCTCACCCATGAAAACACAGAGAGTTAGCCAGTATTCCCTTGAACAGGTAACTCAATTCACAATGCTGAACAGGGTGCTAGACCCTCTTGCTTCTCACATTAATGATTGTCTTACAAGAGCTACAGTAAGCCTCCATTCACTTGAAAGGGGCTCTTTTGCACAACATTGATGTTACTCCCCCTGAAAACCGTGAGAGTTAGGCAGTATTCCCTTGAACACGTAATTCAATTCACCATGCTTAACAAGCTGCTTGACCCTCTTGCTTGTAACACTTATGCTTCTCTTACAGGAGAAACAGTGCTTCTTCCTTACATTGAAACAGGGCTACTCTGCACAAAGATAATATTCTTCACATTGTAAAATCCTGAGAGACAGTTAGTATTCCTTTGTAGAGCTCACTCAATTCTCACTTTTAAACAACATTCTAGACCCTCTTGCTGCTGGAATTAATGGTATTCATACATCCTAAACTGTTCTTCTTCCATTCAGTTGAATGCAGCTATTTGGCCCAACGGTGATGTTCCTCACACATGAAAAAACTCAGGGGTAGTCAGTATTCCCTTCAACAGGTAACTCATTTCTCGTAAGGAAACAAGTTGCCAAATATTCCTGCTTCTCACACATTGCATCCTGCCCTGAGCTACAAGGGTTTGTCCATTTAGTGGGAAGCACTTATTTTTCAAGGAGTGAATGGTTCTCCATTGTCAAAGGCTTTCATTTGGCAAGCATTCCTTTCACATGCTAATTCAACTCTCACAGGGAAACACAAAGTGCTTGCAGCTCCTGCTGCAAACCTTGCCATCTGCTTGCAAGAGACACAGTGCATGTTCCATTCAGTTGAAAGGGCCTATTGGCACAAAGATGGAATTGCTCACACTGTCAAACCCTGACAGATAGGAAGTGTTAATTTTGAATGCTAAATCAATTGAAGCTGCTAAACAAAGTGCTAGACCATCTTTCTTGTAACCTTTGTGGTACTCCTACAAGACATACAGTAATCCTTCCCTCCATTGAAAGAGGCAATTTTGCAGCAAAATGATGGTCCTCACACTTCCAAACTGTGACAGGCAGCTGGTGTTCCTTTTAAAACTTCACTCTACTCACACTGTTACACATCTTGCTAGACCCTCTTGCTTCTAACCTCAATAAGTTTCTTAGAAGAGCCTCACAACTTCTTCCATTCTCTTCAAAGGGGTGATGTTGCACTACGGTGATATTCCTCATCCCTTAAAACACTGAGTGGTAGGCAGTATTCCTTTAACCAAGTTACTCAATTCTCATCTGAAGACAAGCTGCTTCACTCTCCTGCTTGTAACCATTCATACTTTTCTTACAACATACGCACCGCTGGATCCAGTCACTTGAAAGAGGAGATTTTGCACAAAATTGAAGGTTCACACACATAAAAACACTGGGAGGTATCAGTATGTCCTTAAACAGCTAACTCAGTTGAGAATCCTCAACAGAGTGCTAGGCCCTCTTCTTGTTAACAGTAATGACTGTCTTAGGAGACCAACAATGCATTTCCATTCACTCGAAAGGGGCAATTTTGAAGAACATGGTAGTCCTCATCCCTGAAAGCCCTGAGAGGTAGGTAGTATTCCATGAAACAACTAACTCAATTCACAACGCTGAAGAAGGTGCTTGACCCTCTTCCTTCTAACATGAATGATTTTCTTACAAGAGCTACAGTGTTTCTCCATTGACTTCAGAGAGGCAATTTTGCACAAAGGTGATGTTCCTGACCCAGGAAAACACTGAGAGGTACGCAGTATTCCTTCAAACAGCTAGGTTAATTCACAGTGCTAAACAAGTTGCTAGACCCTGTTGCTTCAAACATTAATGACTCTCTCACAAGACATACCAGGAATCTCCCTTTCGCTTGTAAGGGATAGTTTGGAAATGTTGTGTTCCTCACCCATGAAAACGCTGAGAGGGAAGCAGCATTCCTTTACCCAGCTAACTCAGTTCACAATGCTGAAGAAGGTGGCAGCCCCTTTTGTTTCTCACATGAATGATTCTCTCACAAGTTCGACAGTGCTTCTTCCAATCCCTTTAAGGGGGTTATTTTGCACCTAGCTGGTATTGCTCACCCATGAAAACACTGAGTTGCAGGCACTATTCCTTTCAAGAAGAATATCAGTTCACCTTGGAAAACTAGGTGCTTGACCCTCCTGCTGCTAACATTCATACTTCTCCTCCAAGTGATGTAGTGCTGATTCCCTTGACTTGAAAGAGGCAATTTTGCACAAACCTCATGTTCCTCACCCATGAAAACACAGAGAGTTAGCCAGTATTCCCTTGAACAGGTAACTCAATTCACAATGCTGAACAGGGTGCTAGACCCTCTTGCTTCTCACATTAATGATTGTCTTACAAGAGCTACAGTAAGCCTCCATTCACTTGAAAGGGGCTCTTTTGCACAACATTGATGTTACTCCCCCTGAAAACCGTGAGAGTTAGGCAGTATTCCCTTGAACACGTAATTCAATTCACCATGCTTAACAAGCTGCTTGACCCTCTTGCTTGTAACACTTATGCTTCTCTTACAGGAGAAACAGTGCTTCTTCCTTACATTGAAACAGGGCTACTCTGCACAAAGATAATATTCTTCACATTGTAAAATCCTGAGAGACAGTTAGTATTCCTTTGTAGAGCTCACTCAATTCTCACTTTTAAACAACATTCTAGACCCTCTTGCTGCTGGAATTAATGGTATTCATACATCCTAAACTGTTCTTCTTCCATTCAGTTGAATGCAGCTATTTGGCCCAACGGTGATGTTCCTCACACATGAAAAAACTCAGGGGTAGTCAGTATTCCCTTCAACAGGTAACTCATTTCTCGTAAGGAAACAAGTTGCTAAATATTCCTGCTTCTCACACATTGCATCCTGCCCTGAGCTACAAGGGTTTGTCCATTTAGTGGGAAGCACTTATTTTTCAAGGAGTGAATGGTTCTCCATTGTTAAAGGCTTTCATTTGGCAAGCATTCCTTTCACATGCTAATTCAACTCTCACAGGGAAACACAATGTGCTTGCAACTCCTGCTGCAAACCTTGCCATCTGCTTGCAAGAGACACAGTGCATGTTCCATTCAGTTGAAAGGGCCTATTGGCACAAAGATGGAATTGCTCACACTGTCAAACCCTGACAGATAGGAAGTGTTAATTTTGAATGCTAAATCAATTGAAGCTGCTAAACAAAGTGCTAGAGCATCTTTCTTGTAACCTTTGTGGTTCTCCTACAAGACATACAGTAATCCTTCCCTCCATTGAAAGAGGCAATTTTGCAGCAAAATGATGGTCCTCACACTTCCAAACTGTGAGAGGCAGCTGGTGTTCCTTTTAAAACTTCACTCTACTCACACTGTTACACAACTTGCTAGACCCTCTTGCTTCTAATCTCAATAATTTTCTTAGAAGAGCCTCACAACTTCTTCCATTCTCTTCAAAGGGGTGATGTTGCACTAAGGTGATATTCCTTATCCCTGAAAACACTGAGTGGTAGGCAGTATTCCTTTAACCAAGTTACTCAATTCTCATCCGAAGACAAGCTGCTTCACCCTCCTGCTTGTAACCATTCATACTTTTCTTACAATATACGCACCGCTGGATCCAGTCACTTGAAAGAGGAGATTTTGCACAAAATTGAAGGTTCACACACATAAAAACACTGAGAGGTCTCAGTATGTCCTTAAACAGCTAACTCAGTTGAGAATCCTCAACAGAGTGCTAGGCCCTCTTCTTGTTAACAGTAATGACTGTCTTAGGAGACCAACAATGCATTTCCATTCACTCGAATGGGGCAATTTTGAAGAACATGGTAGTCCTCATCCCTGAAAGCCCTGAGAGGTAGGTAGTATTCCATGAAACAACTAACTCAATTCACAACGCTGAAGAAGGTGCTTGACCCTCTTCCTTCTAACATGAATGATTTTCTTACAAGAGCTACAGTGTTTCTCCATTGACTTCACAGAGGCAATTTTGCACAAAGGTGATGTTCCTGACCCAGGAAAACACTGAGAGGTAGGCAGTATTCCTTCAAACAGCTAGGTCAATTCACAGTGCTAAACAAGTTGCTAGACCCTGTGGCTTCAAACATTAACGACTCTCTCACAAGACATACCAGGAATCTCCCTTTCGCTTGTAAGGGATAGTTTGGAAATGTTGTGTTCCTCACCCATGTAAATGCTGAGAGGTAGGCAGTTTTCCTTTACCCAGCTAACTCAGTCTACAAAGCTGAACAAGGTGGTAGCCCCTTTTCATTCTAACATGAATGGTTCTCTCATAAGATCAACAGTGCTTCTTCCAATCCCTTTAAAGGGGTTATTTTGCACATACCTGGTATTGCTCACCCCTGAAAACACTGAGTTGCAGGCACTATTCCTTTCAAGAAGAATATCAATTCACCTTGGAAAACTAGGTGCTTGACCCTCCTGCTGCTAACATTCATACTTGTCTTCCAAGAGATGTAGTGCTGGTTCCACTGACTTGAAAGAAGCAATTTTGCACAAACTTCATGTTCCTCACCCATAAAAACACTGAGAGCGAGGCAGTATTCCCTTGAACAGGTATCTCAATTCACAATGCAGAACAGGGTGCTACACCCTCCTGCTTCTAAAAATAAAGATTGTCCTACAAGTGCTACAGTAAGCCTCCATTGACTTGAATGGGGCTCTTTTGCAGAACATTGATGCTACTCCCCTGAAAACAGTGAGATGTGGGCAGTATTCCTTCAAACAGCTAGGTCAATTCACAGTGCTATACAAGTTGCTAGACCCTGCGCTTGAAACATTAATGACTCCCTTACAAGAACTACCAGGAATCTCCCTTTCGCTTGTAAGGGATAGTTTGGAAATGTTGTGTTCCTAACCCATGAAAACGCTGAGAGGGAAGCAGCATTCCTTTACCCAGCTAACTCAGTTCACAATGTTGAAGAAGGTGGCAGCCCCTTTTGTTTCTCACATGAATGATTCTCTCACAAGTTCGACAGTGCTTCTTCCAATCCCTTTAAGGGGGTTATTTTGCACATAGCTGGTATTGCTCACCCATGAAAACACTGAGTTGCAGGCACTATTCCTTTCAAGAAGAATATCAGTTCACCTTGGAAAACTAGGTGCTTGACCCTCCTGCTGCTAACATTCATACTTCTCCTCCAAGTGATGTAGTGCTGATTCCCTTGACTTGAAAGAGGCAATTTTGCACAAACCTCATGTTCCTCACCCATGAAAACACAGAGAGTTAGGCAGTATTCCCTTGAACAGGTAACTCAATTCACAATGCTGAACAGGGTGCTAGACCCTCTTGCTTCTCACATTAATGATTGTCTTACAAGAGCTACAGTAAGCCTCCATTCACTTGAAAGGGGCTCTTTTGCACAACATTGATGTTACTCCCCCTGAAAACCATGAGAGTTAGGCAGTATTCCCTTGAACACGTAATTCAATTCACCATGCTTAACAAGCTGCTTGACCCTCTTGCTTGTAACACTTATGCTTCTCTTACAGGAGAAACAGTGCTTCTTCCTTACATTGAAACAGGGCTACTCTGCACAAAGATAATATTCTTCACATTGTAAAATCCTGAGAGACAGTTAGTATTCCTTTGTAGAGCTCACTCAATTCTCACTTTTAAACAACATTCTAGACCCTCTTGCTGCTGGAATTAATGGTATTCATACATCCTAAACTGTTCTTCTTCCATTCAGTTGAATGCAGCTATTTGGCCCAACGGTGATGTTCCTCACACATGAAAAAACTCAGGGGTAGTCAGTATTCCCTTCAACAGGTAACTCATTTCTCGTAAGGAAACAAGTTGCCAAATATTCCTGCTTCTCACACATTGCATCCTGCCCTGAGCTACAAGGGTTTGTCCATTTAGTGGGAAGCACTTATTTTTCAAGGAGTGAATGGTTCTCCATTGTCAAACGCTTTCATTTGGCAAGCATTCCTTTCACATGCTAATTCAACTCTCACAGGGAAACACAATGTGCTTGCAACTCCTGCTGCAAACCTTGCCATCTGCTTGCAAGAGACACAGTGCATGTTCCATTCAGTTGAAAGGGCCTATTGGCACAAAGATGGAATTGCTCACACTGTCAAACCCTGACAGATAGGAAGTGTTAATTTTGAATGCTAAATCAATTGAAGCTGCTAAACAAAGTGCTAGAGCATCTTTCTTGTAACCTTTGTGGTACTCCTACAAGACATACAGTAATCCTTCCCTCCATTGAAAGAGGCAATTTTGCAGCAAAATGATGGTCCTCACACTTCCAAACTGTGACAGGCAGCTGGTGTTCCTTTTAAAACTTCACTCTACTCACACTGTTACACAACTTGCTAGACCCTCTTGCTTCTAACCTCAATAAGTTTCTTAGAAGAGCCTCACAACTTCTTCCATTCTCTTCAAAGGGGTGATGTTGCACTACGGTGATATTCCTCATCCCTGAAAACACTGAGTGGTAGGCAGTATTCCTTTAACCAAGTTACTCAATTCTCATCCGAAGACAAGCTGCTTCACCCTCCTGCTTGTAACCATTCATACTTTTCTTACAATATACGCACCGCTGGATCCAGTCACTTGAAAGAGGAGATTTTGCACAAAATTGAAGGTTCACACACATAAAAACACTGAGAGGTCTCAGTATGTCCTTAAACAGCTAACTCAGTTGAGAATCCTCAACAGAGTGCTAGGCCCTCTTCTTGTTAACAGTAATGACTGTCTTAGGAGACCAACAATGCATTTCCATTCACTCGAATGGGGCAATTTTGAAGAACATGGTAGTCCTCATCCCTGAAAGCCCTGAGAGGTAGGTAGTATTCCATGAAACAACTAACTCAATTCACAACGCTGAAGAAGGTGCTTGACCCTCTTCCTTCTAACATGAATGATTTTCTTACAAGAGCTACAGTGTTTCTCCATTGACTTCACAGAGGCAATTTTGCACAAAGGTGATGTTCCTGACCCAGGAAAACACTGAGAGGTAGGCAGTATTCCTTCAAACAGCTAGGTCAATTCACAGTGCTA
Source organism: Castor canadensis (assembly GCF_047511655.1). NCBI lineage: Eukaryota > Metazoa > Chordata > Mammalia > Rodentia > Castoridae > Castor > Castor canadensis. Next base: position 65,529,447 of record NC_133396.1, on the reverse strand, counting down.
AACAAGTTGCTAGACCCTGTGGCTTCAAACATTAACGACTCTCTCACAAGACATACCAGGAATCTCCCTTTCGCTTGTAAGGGATAGTTTGGAAATGTTGTGTTCCTCACCCATGTAAATGCTGAGAGGTAGGCAGTTTTCCTTTACCCAGCTAACTCAGTCTACAAAGCTGAACAAGGTGGTAGCCCCTTTTCATTCTAACATGAATGGTTCTCTCACAAGATCAACAGTGCTTCTTCCAATCCCTTTAAAGGGGTTATTTTGCACATACCTGGTATTGCTCACCCCTGAAAACACTGAGTTGCAGGCACTATTCCTTTCAAGAAGAATATCAATTCACCTTGGAAAACTAGGTGCTTGACCCTCCTGCTGCTAACATTCATACTTGTCTTCCAAGAGATGTAGTGCTGGTTCCACTGACTTGAAAGAAGCAATTTTGCACAAACTTCATGTTCCTCACCCATAAAAACACTGAGAGCGAGGCTGTATTCCCTTGAACAGGTATCTCAATTCACAATGCAGAACAGGGTGCTACACCCTCCTGCTTCTAAAAATAAAGATTGTCCTACAAGTGCTACAGTAAGCCTCCATTGACTTGAATGGGGCTCTTTTGCAGAACATTGATGCTACTCCCCTGAAAACAGTGAGATGTGGGCAGTATTCCTTCAAACAGCTAGGTCAATTCACAGTGCTATACAAGTTGCTAGACCCTGCGCTTGAAACATTAATGACTCCCTTACAAGAACTACCAGGAATCTCCCTTTCGCTTGTAAGGGATAGTTTGGAAATGTTGTGTTCCTAACCCATGAAAACGCTGAGAGGGAAGCAGCATTCCTTTACCCAGCTAACTCAGTTCACAATGCTGAAGAAGGTGGCAGCCCCTTTTGTTTCTCACATGAATGATTCTCTCACAAGTTCGACAGTGCTTCTTCCAATCCCTTTAAGGGGGTTATTTTGCACATAGCTGGTATTGCTCACCCATGAAAACACTGAGTTGCAGGCACTATTCCTTTCAAGAAGAATATCAGTTCACCTTGGAAAACTAGGTGCTTGACCCTCCTGCTGCTAACATTCATACTTCTCCTCCAAGTGATGTAGTGCTGATTCCATTGACTTGAAAGAGGCAATTTTGCACAAACCTCATGTTCCTCACCCATGAAAACACAGAGAGTTAGGCAGTATTCCCTTGAACAGGTAACTCAATTCACAATGCTGAACAGGGTGCTAGACCCTCTTGCTTCTCACATTAATGATTGTCTTACAAGAGCTACAGTAAGCCTCCATTCACTTGAAAGGGGCTCTTTTGCACAACATTGATGTTACTCCCCCTGAAAACCATGAGAGTTAGGCAGTATTCCCTTGAACACGTAATTCAATTCACCATGCTTAACAAGCTGCTTGACCCTCTTGCTTGTAACACTTATGCTTCTCTTACAGGAGAAACAGTGCTTCTTCCTTACATTGAAACAGGGCTACTCTGCACAAAGATAATATTCTTCACATTGTAAAATCCTGAGAGACAGTTAGTATTCCTTTGTAGAGCTCACTCAATTCTCACTTTTAAACAACATTCTAGACCCTCTTGCTGCTGGAATTAATGGTATTCATACATCCTAAACTGTTCTTCTTCCATTCAGTTGAATGCAGCTATTTGGCCCAACGGTGATGTTCCTCACACATGAAAAAACTCAGGGGTAGTCAGTATTCCCTTCAACAGGTAACTCATTTCTCGTAAGGAAACAAGTTGCCAAATATTCCTGCTTCTCACACATTGCATCCTGCCCTGAGCTACAAGGGTTTGTCCATTTAGTGGGAAGCACTTATTTTTCAAGGAGTGAATGGTTCTCCATTGTCAAAGGCTTTCATTTGGCAAGCATTCCTTTCACATGCTAATTCAACTCTCACAGGGAAACACAATGTGCTTGCAACTCCTGCTGCAAACCTTGCCATCTGCTTGCAAGAGACACAGTGCATGTTCCATTCAGTTGAAAGGGCCTATTGGCACAAAGATGGAATTGCTCACACTGTCAAACCCTGACAGATAGGAAGTGTTAATTTTGAATGCTAAATCAATTGAAGCTGCTAAACAAAGTGCTAGAGCATCTTTCTTGTAACCTTTGTGGTACTCCTACAAGACATACAGTAATCCTTCCCTCCATTGAAAGAGGCAATTTTGCAGCAAAATGATGGTCCTCACACTTCCAAACTGTGACAGGCAGCTGGTGTTCCTTTTAAAACTTCACTCTACTCACACTGTTACACAACTTGCTAGACCCTCTTGCTTCTAACCTCAATAAGTTTCTTAGAAGAGCCTCACAACTTCTTCCATTCTCTTCAAAGGGGTGATGTTGCACTACGGTGATATTCCTCATCCCTGAAAACACTGAGTGGTAGGCAGTATTCCTTTAACCAAGTTACTCAATTCTCATCCGAAGACAAGCTGCTTCACCCTCCTGCTTGTAACCATTCATACTTTTCTTACAATATACGCACCGCTGGATCCAGTCACTTGAAAGAGGAGATTTTGCACAAAATTGAAGGTTCACACACATAAAAACACTGAGAGGTCTCAGTATGTCCTTAAACAGCTAACTCAGTTGAGAATCCTCAACAGAGTGCTAGGCCCTCTTCTTGTTAACAGTAATGACTGTCTTAGGAGACCAACAATGCATTTCCATTCACTCGAATGGGGCAATTTTGAAGAACATGGTAGTCCTCATCCCTGAAAGCCCTGAGAGGTAGGTAGTATTCCATGAAACAACTAACTCAATTCACAACGCTGAAGAAGGTGCTTGACCCTCTTAATTCTAACATGAATGATTTTCTTACAAGAGCTACAGTGTTTCTCCATTGACTTCACAGAGGCAATTTTGCACAAAGGTGATGTTCCTGACCCAGGAAAACACTGAGAGGTAGGCAGTATTCCTTCAAACAGCTAGGTCAATTCACAGTGCTAAACAAGTTGCTAGACCCTGTGGCTTCAAACATTAACGACTCTCTCACAAGACATACCAGGAATCTCCCTTTCGCTTGTAAGGGATAGTTTGGAAATGTTGTGTTCCTCACCCATGTAAATGCTGAGAGGTAGGCAGTTTTCCTTTACCCAGCTAACTCAGTCTACAAAGCTGAACAAGGTGGTAGCCCCTTTTCATTCTAACATGAATGGTTCTCTCACAAGATCAACAGTGCTTCTTCCAATCCCTTTAAAGGGGTTATTTTGCACATACCTGGTATTGCTCACCCCTGAAAACACTGAGTTGCAGGCACTATTCCTTTCAAGAAGAATATCAATTCACCTTGGAAAACTAGGTGCTTGACCCTCCTGCTGCTAACATTCATACTTGTCTTCCAAGAGATGTAGTGCTGGTTCCACTGACTTGAAAGAAGCAATTTTGCACAAACTTCATGTTCCTCACCCATAAAAACACTGAGAGCGAGGCAGTATTCCCTTGAACAGGTATCTCAATTCACAATGCAGAACAGGGTGCTACACCCTCCTGCTTCTAAAAATAAAGATTGTCCTACAAGTGCTACAGTAAGCCTCCATTGACTTGAATGGGGCTCTTTTGCAGAACATTGATGCTACTCCCCTGAAAACAGTGAGATGTGGGCAGTATTCCTTCAAACAGCTAGGTCAATTCACAGTGCTATACAAGTTGCTAGACCCTGCGCTTGAAACATTAATGACTCCCTTACAAGAACTACCAGGAATCTCCCTTTCGCTTGTAAGGGATAGTTTGGAAATGTTGTGTTCCTAACCCATGAAAACGCTGAGAGGGAAGCAGCATTCCTTTACCCAGCTAACTCAGTTCACAATGCTGAAGAAGGTGGCAGCCCCTTTTGTTTCTCACATGAATGATTCTCTCACAAGTTCGACAGTGCTTCTTCCAATCCCTTTAAGGGGGTTATTTTGCACATAGCTGGTATTGCTCACCCATGAAAACACTGAGTTGCAGGCACTATTCCTTTCAAGAAGAATATCAGTTCACCTTGGAAAACTAGGTGCTTGACCCTCCTGCTGCTAACATTCATACTTCTCCTCCAAGTGATGTAGTGCTGATTCCATTGACTTGAAAGAGGCAATTTTGCACAAACCTCATGTTCCTCACCCATGAAAACACAGAGAGTTAGCCAGTATGCCCTTGAACAGGTAACTCAATTCACAATGCTGAACAGGGTGCTAGACCCTCTTGCTTCTCACATTAATGATTGTCTTACAAGAGCTACAGTAAGCCTCCATTCACTTGAAAGGGGCTCTTTTGCACAACATTGATGTTACTCCCCCTGAAAACCGTGAGAGTTAGGCAGTATTCCCTTGAACACGTAATTCAATTCACCATGCTTAACAAGCTGCTTGACCCTCTTGCTTGTAACACTTATGCTTCTCTTACAGGAGAAACAGTGCTTCTTCCTTACATTGAAACAGGGCTACTCTGCACAAAGATAATATTCTTCACATTGTAAAATCCTGAGAGACAGTTAGTATTCCTTTGTAGAGCTCACTCAATTCTCACTTTTAAACAACATTCTAGACCCTCTTGCTGCTGGAATTAATGGTATTCATACATCCTAAACTGTTCTTCTTCCATTCAGTTGAATGCAGCTATTTGGCCCAACGGTGATGTTCCTCACACATGAAAAAACTCAGGGGTAGTCAGTATTCCCTTCAACAGGTAACTCATTTCTCGTAAGGAAACAAGTTGCCAAATATTCCTGCTTCTCACACATTGCATCCTGCCCTGAGCTACAAGGGTTTGTCCATTTAGTGGGAAGCACTTATTTTTCAAGGAGTGAATGGTTCTCCATTGTCAAAGGCTTTCATTTGGCAAGCATTCCTTTCACATGCTAATTCAACTCTCACAGGGAAACACAATGTGCTTGCAACTCCTGCTGCAAACCTTGCCATCTGCTTGCAAGAGACACAGTGCATGTTCCATTCAGTTGAAAGGGCCTATTGGCACAAAGATGGAATTGCTCACACTGTCAAACCCTGACAGATAGGAAGTGTTAATTTTGAATGCTAAATCAATTGAAGCTGCTAAACAAAGTGCTAGAGCATCTTTCTTGTAACCTTTGTGGTACTCCTACAAGACATACAGTAATCCTTCCCTCCATTGAAAGAGGCAATTTTGCAGCAAAATGATGGTCCTCACACTTCCAAACTGTGACAGGCAGCTGGTGTTCCTTTTAAAACTTCACTCTACTCACACTGTTACACAACTTGCTAGACCCTCTTGCTTCTAACCTCAATAAGTTTCTTAGAAGAGCCTCACAACTTCTTCCATTCTCTTCAAAGGGGTGATGTTGCACTACGGTGATATTCCTCATCCCTGAAAACACTGAGTGGTAGGCAGTATTCCTTTAACCAAGTTACTCAATTCTCATCTGAAGACAAGCTGCTTCACCCTCCTGCTTGTAACCATTCATACTTTTCTTACAACATACGCACTGCTGGATCCAGTCACTTGAAAGAGGAGATTTTGCACAAAATTGAAGGTTCACACACATAAAAACACTGAGAGGTCTCAGTATGTCCTTAAACAGCTAACTCAGTTGAGAATCCTCAACAGAGTGCTAGGCCCTCTTCTTGTTAACAGTAATGAATGTCTTAGGAGACCAACAATGCATTTCCATTCACTCGAATGGGGCAATTTTGAAGAACATGGTAGTCCTCATCCCTGAAAGCCCTGAGAGGTAGGTAGTATTCCATGAAACAACTAACTCAATTCACAACGCTGAAGAAGGTGCTCGACCCTCTTCCTTCTAACATGAATGATTTTCTTACAAGAGCAACAGTGTTTCTCCATTGACTTCAGAGAGGCAATTTTGCACAAAGGTGATGTTCCTGACCCAGGAAAACACTGAGAGGTAGGCAGTATTCCTTCAAACAGCTAGGTCAATTCACAGTGCTAAACAAGTTGCTAGACCCTGTTGCTTCAAACATTAATGACTCTCTCACAAGACATACCAGGAATCTCCCTTTCGCTTGTAAGAGATAGTTTGGAAATGTTGTGTTCCTCACCCATGTAAATGCTGAGAGGTAGGCAGTTTTCCTTTACCCAGCTAACTCAGTCTACAAAGCTGAACAAGGTGGTAGCCCCTTTTCATACTAACATGAATGGTTCTCTCACAAGATCAACAGTGCTTCTTCCAATCCCTTTAAAGGGGTTATTTTGCACATACCTGGTATTGCTCACCCCTGAAAACACTGAGTTGCAGGCACTATTCCTTTCAAGAAGAATATCAGTTCACCTTGGAAAACTAGGTGCTTGACCCTCCTCCTGCTAACATTCATACTTCTCCTCCAAGTGATGTAGTGCTGATTCCATTGACTTGAAAGAGGCAATTTTGCACAAACCTCATGTTCCTCACCCATGAAAACACAGAGAGTTAGGCAGTATTCCCTTGAACAGGTAACTCAATTCACAATGCTGAACAGGGTGCTAGACCCTCTTGCTTCTCACATTAATGATTGTCTTACAAGAGCTACAGTAAGCCTCCATTCACTTGAAAGGGGCTCTTTTGCACAACATTGATGTTACTCCCCCTGAAAACCATGAGAGTTAGGCAGTATTCCCTTGAACACGTAATTCAATTCACCATGCTTAACAAGCTGCTTGACCCTCTTGCTTGTAACACTTATGCTTCTCTTACAGGAGAAACAGTGCTTCTTCCTTACATTGAAACAGGGCTACTCTGCACAAAGATAATATTCTTCACATTGTAAAATCCTGAGAGACAGTTAGTATTCCTTTGTAGAGCTCACTCAATTCTCACTTTTAAACAACATTCTAGACCCTCTTGCTGCTGGAATTAATGGTATTCATACATCCTAAACTGTTCTTCTTCCATTCAGTTGAATGCAGCTATTTGGCCCAACGGTGATGTTCCTCACACATGAAAAAACTCAGGGGTAGTCAGTATTCCCTTCAACAGGTAACTCATTTCTCGTAAGGAAACAAGTTGCTAAATATTCCTGCTTCTCACACATTGCATCCTGCCCTGAGCTACAAGGGTTTGTCCATTTAGTGGGAAGCACTTATTTTTCAAGGAGTGAATGGTTCTCCATTGTCAAAGGCTTTCATTTGGCAAGCATTCCTTTCACATGCTAATTCAACTCTCACAGGGAAACACAATGTGCTTGCAACTCCTGCTGCAAACCTTGCCATCTGCTTGCAAGAGACACAGTGCATGTTCCATTCAGTTGAAAGGGCCTATTGGCACAAAGATGGAATTGCTCACACTGTCAAACCCTGACAGATAGGAAGTGTTAATTTTGAATGCTAAATCAATTGAAGCTGCTAAACAAAGTGCTAGAGCATCTTTCTTGTAACCTTTGTGGTTCTCCTACAAGACATACAGTAATCCTTCCCTCCATTGAAAGAGGCAATTTTGCAGCAAAATGATGGTCCTCACACTTCCAAACTGTGACAGGCAGCTGGTGTTCCTTTTAAAACTTCACTCTACTCACACTGTTACACAACTTGTTAGACCCTCTTGCTTCTAACCTCAATAAGTTTCTTAGAAGAGCCTCACAACTTCTTCCATTCTCTTCAAAGGGGTGATGTTGCACTACGGTGATATTCCTCATCCCTGAAAACACTGAGTGGTAGGCAGTATTCCTTTAACCAAGTTACTCAATTCTCATCCGAAGACAAGCTGCTTCACCCTCCTGCTTGTAACCATTCATACTTTTCTTACAACATACGCACCGCTGGATCCAGTCACTTGAAAGAGGAGATTTTGCACAAAATTGAAGGTTCACACACATAAAAACACTGAGAGGTATCAGTATGTCCTTAAACAGCTAACTCAGTTGAGAATCCTCAACAGAGTGCTAGGCCCTCTTCTTGTTGATAGTAATGACTGTCTTAGGAGACCAACAATGCATTTCCATTCACTCGAATGGGGCAATTTTGAAGAACATGGTAGTCCTCATCCCTGAAAGCCCTGAGAGGTAGGTAGTATTCCATGAAACAACTAACTCAATTCACAACGCTGAAGAAGGTGCTTGACCCTCTTAATTCTAACATGAATGATTTTCTTACAAGAGCTACAGTGTTTCTCCATTGACTTCACAGAGGCAATTTTGCACAAAGGTGATGTTCCTGACCCAGGAAAACACTGAGAGGTAGGCAGTATTCTTTCAAACAGCTAGGTCAATTGACAGTGCTAAACAAGTTGCTAGACCCTGTTGCTTCAAACATTAATGACTCTCTCACAAGACATACCAGGAATCTCCCTTTCGCTTGTAAGGGATAGTTTGGAAATGTTGTGTTCCGCACCCATGTAAATGCTGAGAGGTAGGCAGTTTTCCTTTACCCAGCTAACTCAGTCTACAAAGCTGAACAAGGTGGTAGCCCCTTTTCATTCTAACATGAATGGTTCTCTCACAAGATCAACAGTGCTTCTTCCAATCCCTTTAAAGGGGTTATTTTGCACATACCTGGTATTGCTCACCCCTGAAAACACTGAGTTGCAGGCACTATTCCTTTCAAGAAGAATATCAATTCACCTTGGAAAACTAGGTGCTTGACCCTCCTGCTGCTAACATTCATACTTGTCTTCCAAGAGATGTAGTACTGGTTCCACTGACTTGAAAGAAGCAATTTTGCACAAACTTCATGTTCCTCACCCATAAAAACACTGAGAGCGAGGCAGTATTCCCTTGAACAGTTAACTCAATTCACAATGCAGAAGAGGGTGCTACACCCTCTTGCTTCTAAAAATAAAGATTGTCCTACAAGTGCTACAGTAAGCCTCCATTGACTTGAATGGGGCTCTTTTGCAGAACATTGATGCTACTCCCCTGAAAACAGTGAGATGTAGGCAGTATTCCTTCAAACAGCTAGGTCAATTCACAGTGCTATACAAGTTGCTAGACCCTGCGCTTCAAACATTAATGACTCCCTTACAAGAGCTACCAGGAATCTCCCTTTCGCTTGTAAGGGATAGTTTGGAAATGTTGTGTTCCTCACCCATGAAAACGCTGAGAGGGAAGCAGCATTCCTTTACCCAGCTAACTCAGTTCACAATGCTGAAGAAGGTGGCAGCCCCTTTTGTTTCTCACATGAATGATTCTCTCACATGTACGACAGTGCTTCTTCCAATCCCTTTAAGGGGGTTATTTTGCACATAGCTGGTATTGCTCACCCATGAAAACACTGAGTTGCAGGCACTATTCCTTTCAAGAAGAATATCAGTTCACCTTGGAAAACTAGGTGCTTGACCCTCCTGCTGCTAACATTCATACTTCTCCTCCAAGTGATGTAGTGCTGATTCCATTGACTTGAAAGAGGCAATTTTGCACAAACCTCATGTTCCTCACCCATGAAAACACAGAGAGTTAGGCAGTATTCCCTTGAACAGGTAACTCAATTCACAATGCTGAACAGGGTGCTAGACCCTCTTGCTTCTCACATTAATGATTGTCTTACAAGAGCTACAGTAAGCCTCCATTCACTTGAAAGGGGCTCTTTTGCACAACATTGATGTTACTCCCCCTGAAAACCATGAGAGTTAGGCAGTATTCCCTTGAACACGTAATTCAATTCACCATGCTTAACAAGCTGCTTGACCCTCTTGCTTGTAACACTTATGCTTCTCTTACAGGAGAAACAGTGCTTCTTCCTTACATTGAAACAGGGCTACTCTGCACAAAGATAATATTCTTCACATTGTAAAATCCTGAGAGACAGTTAGTATTCCTTTGTAGAGCTCACTCAATTCTCACTTTTAAACAACATTCTAGACCCTCTTGCTGCTGGAATTAATGGTATTCATACATCCTAAACTGTTCTTCTTCCATTCAGTTGAATGCAGCTATTTGGCCCAACGGTGATGTTCCTCACACATGAAAAAACTCAGGGGTAGTCAGTATTCCCTTCAACAGGTAACTCATTTCTCGTAAGGAAACAAGTTGCTAAATATTCCTGCTTCTCACACATTGCATCCTGCCCTGAGCTACAAGGGTTTGTCCATTTAGTGGGAAGCACTTATTTTTCAAGGAGTGAATGGTTCTCCATTGTCAAACGCTTTCATTTGGCAAGCATTCCTTTCACATGCTAATTCAACTCTCACAGGGAAACACAATGTGCTTGCAACTCCTGCTGCAAACCTTGCCATCTGCTTGCAAGAGACACAGTGCATGTTCCATTCAGTTGAAAGGGCCTATTGGCACAAAGATGGAATTGCTCACACTGTCAAACCCTGACAGATAGGAAGTGTTAATTTTGAATGCTAAATCAATTGAAGCTGCTAAACAAAGTGCTAGAGCATCTTTCTTGTAACCTTTGTGGTACTCCTACAAGACATACAGTAATCCTTCCCTCCATTGAAAGAGGCAATTTTGCAGCAAAATGATGGTCCTCACACTTCCAAACTGTGAGAGGCAGCTGGTGTTCCTTTTAAAACTTCAGTCCACTCACACTGTTACACAACTTGATAGACCCTCTTGCTTCTAACCTCAATAAGTTTCTTAGAAGAGCCTCACAACTTCTTCCATTCTCTTCAAAGGGGTGATGTTGCACTAAGGTGATCTTCCTCATCCCTGAAAACACTGATTGGTAGGCAGTATTCCTTTAACCAAGTTACTCAATTCTCATCCGAAGACAAGCTGCTTCACCCTCCTGCTTGTAACCATTCATACTTTTCTTACAACATACGCACCGCTGGATCCAGTCACTTGAAAGAGGAGATTTTGCACAAAATTGAAGGTTCACACACATAAAAACACTGAGAGGTCTCAGTATGTCCTTAAACAGCTAACTCAGTTGAGAATCCTCAACAGAGTGCTAGGCCCTCTTCTTGTTAACAGTAATGAATGTCTTAGGAGACCAACAATGCATTTCCATTCACTCGAATGGGGCAATTTTGAAGAACATGGTAGTCCTCATCCCTGAAAGCCCTGAGAGGTAGGTAGTATTCCATGAAACAACTAACTCAATTCACAACGCTGAAGAAGGTGCTCGACCCTCTTCCTTCTAACATGAATGATTTTCTTACAAGAGCAACAGTGTTTCTCCATTGACTTCAGAGAGGCAATTTTGCACAAAGGTGATGTTCCTGACCCAGGAAAACACTGAGAGGTACGCAGTATTCCTTCAAACAGCTAGGTCAATTCACAGTGCTAAACAAGATGCTAGAACCTGTTGCTTCAAACATTAATGACTCTCTCACAAGACATACCAGGACCCTTTCGCTTGTAAGAGATAGTTTGGAAATGTTGTGTTCCTCACCCATGTAAATGCTGAGAGGTAGGCAGTTTTCCTTTACCCAGCTTACTCAGTCTACAAAGCTGAACAAGGTGGTCGCCCCTTTTCATACTAACATGAATGGTTCTCTCACAAGATCAACAGTGCTTCTTCCAATCCCTTTAAAGGGGTTATTTTGCACATACCTGGTATTGCTCACCCCTGAAAACACTGAGTTGCAGGCACTATTCCTTTCAAGAAGAATATCAGTTCACCTTGGAAAACTAGGTGCTTGACCCTCCTCCTGCTAACATTCATACTTCTCCTCCAAGTGATGTAGTGCTGATTCCATTGACTTGAAAGAGGCAATTTTGCACAAACCTCATGTTCCTCACCCATGAAAACACAGAGAGTTAGGCAGTATTCCCTTGAACAGGTAACTCAATTCACAATGCTGAACAGGGTGCTAGACCCTCTTGCTTCTCACATTAATGATTGTCTTACAAGAGCTACAGTAAGCCTCCATTCACTTGAAAGGGGCTCTTTTGCACAACATTGATGTTACTCCCCCTGAAAACCATGAGAGTTAGGCAGTATTCCCTTGAACACGTAATTCAATTCACCATGCTTAACAAGCTGCTTGACCCTCTTGCTTGTAACACTTATGCTTCTCTTACAGGAGAAACAGTGCTTCTTCCTTACATTGAAACAGGGCTACTCTGCACAAAGATAATATTCTTCACATTGTAAAATCCTGAGAGACAGTTAGTATTCCTTTGTAGAGCTCACTCAATTCTCACTTTTAAACAACATTCTAGACCCTCTTGCTGCTGGAATTAATGGTATTCATACATCCTAAACTGTTCTTCTTCCATTCAGTTGAATGCAGCTATTTGGCCCAACGGTGATGTTCCTCACACATGAAAAAACTCAGGATTAGTCAGTATTCCCTTCAACAGGTAACTCATTTCTCATAAGGATACAAGTTGCAAGATATTCCTGCCCCTCACATATTGCATCCTGCCCTGAGCAACAGGTGTTTGTCCATTTAGTGGGAAGCACTTATTTTTCAAGGAGTGAATGGTTCTCCATTGTCAAAGGCTTTCATTTGGCAAGCATTACTTTCACATGCTAATTCAACTCTCACAGGGAAACACAATGTGCTTGCAACTCCTGCTGCAAACCTTGCCATCTGCTTGCAAGAGACACAGTGCATGTTCCATTCAGTTGAAAGGGCCTATTGGCACAAAGATGGAATTGCTCACACTGTCAAACCCTGACAGATAGGAAGTGTTAATTTTGAATGCTAAATCAATTGAAGCTGCTAAACAAAGTGCTAGAGCATCTTTCTTGTAACCTTTGTGGTTCTCCTACAAGACATACAGTAATCCTTCCCTCCATTGAAAGAGGCAATTTTGCAGCAAAATGATGGTCCTCACACTTCCAAACTGTGACAGGCAGCTGGTGTTCCTTTTAAAACTTCACTCTACTCACACTGTTACACAACTTGTTAGACCCTCTTGCTTCTAACCTCAATAAGTTTCTTAGAAGAGCCTCACAACTTCTTCCATTCTCTTCAAAGGGGTGATGTTGCACTACGGTGATATTCCTCATCCCTGAAAACACTGAGTGGTAGGCAGTATTCCTTTAACCAAGTTACTCAATTCTCATCCGAAGACAAGCTGCTTCACCCTCCTGCTTGTAACCATTCATACTTTTCTTACAACATACGCACCGCTGGATCCAGTCACTTGAAAGAGGAGATTTTGCACAAAATTGAAGGTTCACACACATAAAAACACTGAGAGGTATCAGTATGTCCTTAAACAGCTAACTCAGTTGAGAATCCTCAACAGAGTGCTAGGCCCTCTTCTTGTTGACAGTAATGACTGTCTTAGGAGACCAACAATGCATTTCCATTCACTCGAATGGGGCAATTTTGAAGAACATGGTAGTCCTCATCCCTGAAAGCCCTGAGAGGTAGGTAGTATTCCATGAAACAACTAACTCAATTCACAACGCTGAAGAAGGTGCTTGACCCTCTTAATTCTAACATGAATGATTTTCTTACAAGAGCTACAGTGTTTCTCCATTGACTTCACAGAGGCAATTTTGCACAAAGGTGATGTTCCTGACCCAGGAAAACACTGAGAGGTAGGCAGTATTCTTTCAAACAGCTAGGTCAATTGACAGTGCTAAACAAGTTGCTAGACCCTGTTGCTTCAAACATTAATGACTCTCTCACAAGACATACCAGGAATATCCCTTTCGCTCGTAAGGGATAGTTTGGAAATGTTGTGTTCCGCACCCATGTAAATGCTGAGAGGTAGGCAGTTTTCCTTTACCCAGCTAACTCAGTCTACAAAGCTGAACAAGGTGGTAGCCCCTTTTCATTCTAACATGAATGGTTCTCTCACAAGATCAACAGTGCTTCTTCCAATCCCTTTAAAGGGGTTATTTTGCACATACCTGGTATTGCTCACCCCTGAAAACACTGAGTTGCAGGCACTATTCCTTTCAAGAAGAATATCAATTCACCTTGGAAAACTAGGTGCTTGACCCTCCTGCTGCTAACATTCATACTTGTCTTCCAAGAGATGTAGTACTGGTTCCACTGACTTGAAAGAAGCAATTTTGCACAAACTTCATGTTCCTCACCCATAAAAACACTGAGAGCGAGGCAGTATTCCCTTGAACAGTTAACTCAATTCACAATGCAGAAGAGGGTGCTACACCCTCTTGCTTCTAAAAATAAAGATTGTCCTACAAGTGCTACAGTAAGCCTCCATTCACTTGAATGGGGCTCTTTTGCAGAACATTGATGCTACTCCCCTGAAAACAGTGAGATGTAGGCAGTATTCCTTCAAACAGCTAGGTCAATTCACAGTGCTATACAAGTTGCTAGACCCTGCGCTTCAAACATTAATGACTCCCTTACAAGAGCTACCAGGAATCTCCCTTTCGCTTGTAAGGGATAGTTTGGAAATGTTGTGTTCCTCACCCATGAAAACGCTGAGAGGGAAGCAGCATTCCTTTACCCAGCTAACTCAGTTCACAATGCTGAAGAAGGTGGCAGCCCCTTTTGTTTCTCACATGAATGATTCTCTCACATGTACGACAGTGCTTCTTCCAATCCCTTTAAGGGGGTTATTTTGCACATAGCTGGTATTGCTCACCCATGAAAACACTGAGTTGCAGGCACTATTCCTTTCAAGAAGAATATCAGTTCACCTTGGAAAACTAGGTGCTTGACCCTCCTGCTGCTAACATTCATACTTCTCCTCCAAGTGATGTAGTGCTGATTCCATTGACTTGAAAGAGGCAATTTTGCACAAACCTCATGTTCCTCACCCATGAAAACACAGAGAGTTAGGCAGTATTCCCTTGAACAGGTAACTCAATTCACAATGCTGTACAGGGTGCTAGACCCTCTTGCTTCTCACATTAATGATTGTCTTACAAGAGCTACAGTAAGCCTCCATTCACTTGAAAGGGGCTCTTTTGCACAACATTGATGTTACTCCCCCTGAAAACCATGAGAGTTAGGCAGTATTCCCTTGAACACGTAATTCAATTCACCATGCTTAACAAGCTGCTTGACCCTCTTGCTTGTAACACTTATGCTTCTCTTACAGGAGAAACAGTGCTTCTTCCTTACATTGAAACAGGGCTACTCTGCACAAAGATAATATTCTTCACATTGTAAAATCCTGAGAGACAGTTAGTATTCCTTTGTAGAGCTCACTCAATTCTCACTTTTAAACAACATTCTAGACCCTCTTGCTGCTGGAATTAATGGTATTCATACATCCTAAACTGTTCTTCTTCCATTCAGTTGAATGCAGCTATTTGGCCCAACGGTGATGTTCCTCACACATGAAAAAACTCAGGGGTAGTCAGTATTCCCTTCAACAGGTAACTCATTTCTCGTAAGGAAACAAGTTGCTAAATATTCCTGCTTCTCACACATTGCATCCTGCCCTGAGCTACAAGGGTTTGTCCATTTAGTGGGAAGCACTTATTTTTCAAGGAGTGAATGGTTCTCCATTGTCAAACGCTTTCATTTGGCAAGCATTCCTTTCACATGCTAATTCAACTCTCACAGGGAAACACAATGTGCTTGCAACTCCTGCTGCAAACCTTGCCATCTGCTTGCAAGAGACACAGTGCATGTTCCATTCAGTTGAAAGGGCCTATTGGCACAAAGATGGAATTGCTCACACTGTCAAACCCTGACAGATAGGAAGTGTTAATTTTGAATGCTAAATCAATTGAAGCTGCTAAACAAAGTGCTAGAGCATCTTTCTTGTAACCTTTGTGGTACTCCTACAAGACATACAGTAATCCTTCCCTCCATTGAAAGAGGCAATTTTGCAGCAAAATGATGGTCCTCACACTTCCAAACTGTGAGAGGCAGCTGGTGTTCCTTTTAAAACTTCAGTCCACTCACACTGTTACACAACTTGCTAGACCCTCTTGCTTCTAACCTCAATAAGTTTCTTAGAAGAGCCTCACAACTTCTTCCATTCTCTTCAAAGGGGTGATGTTGCACTAAGGTGATCTTCCTCATCCCTGAAAACACTGAGTGGTAGGCAGTATTCCTTTAACCAAGTTACTCAATTCTCATCCGAAGACAAGCTGCTTCACCCTCCTGCTTGTAACCATTCATACTTTTCTTACAACATACGCACCGCTGGATCCAGTCACTTGAAAGAGGAGATTTTGCACAAAATTGAAGGTTCACACACATAAAAACACTGAGAGGTCTCAGTATGTCCTTAAACAGCTAACTCAGTTGAGAATCCTCAACAGAGTGCTAGGCCCTCTTCTTGTTAACAGTAATGAATGTCTTAGGAGACCAACAATGCATTTCCATTCACTCGAATGGGGCAATTTTGAAGAACATGGTAGTCCTCATCCCTGAAAGCCCTGAGAGGTAGGTAGTATTCCATGAAACAACTAACTCAATTCACAACGCTGAAGAAGGTGCTCGACCCTCTTCCTTCTAACATGAATGATTTTCTTACAAGAGCAACAGTGTTTCTCCATTGACTTCAGAGAGGCAATTTTGCACAAAGGTGATGTTCCTGACCCAGGAAAACACTGAGAGGTACGCAGTATTCCTTCAAACAGCTAGGTCA
Source organism: Castor canadensis (assembly GCF_047511655.1). Taxonomy (NCBI): domain Eukaryota; kingdom Metazoa; phylum Chordata; class Mammalia; order Rodentia; family Castoridae; genus Castor; species Castor canadensis. Next base: position 65,513,114 of record NC_133396.1, on the reverse strand, counting down.
ATTCACAGTGCTAAACAAGATGCTAGAACCTGTTGCTTCAAACATTAATGACTCTCTCACAAGACATACCAGGACCCTTTCGCTTGTAAGAGATAGTTTGGAAATGTTGTGTTCCTCACCCATGTAAATGCTGAGAGGTAGGCAGTTTTCCTTTACCCAGCTTACTCAGTCTACAAAGCTGAACAAGGTGGTAGCCCCTTTTCATACTAACATGAATGGTTCTCTCACAAGATCAACAGTGCTTCTTCCAATCCCTTTAAAGGGGTTATTTTGCACATACCTGGTATTGCTCACCCCTGAAAACACTGAGTTGCAGGCACTATTCCTTTCAAGAAGAATATCAGTTCACCTTGGAAAACTAGGTGCTTGACCCTCCTCCTGCTAACATTCATACTTCTCCTCCAAGTGATGCAGTGCTGATTCCATTGACTTGAAAGAGGCAATTTTGCACAAACCTCATGTTCCTCACCCATGAAAACACAGAGAGTTAGGCAGTATTCCCTTGAACAGGTAACTCAATTCACAATGCTGAACAGGGTGCTAGACCCTCTTGCTTCTCACATTAATGATTGTCTTACAAGAGCTACAGTAAGCCTCCATTCACTTGAAAGGGGCTCTTTTGCACAACATTGATGTTACTCCCCCTGAAAACCATGAGAGTTAGGCAGTATTCCCTTGAACACGTAATTCAATTCACCATGCTTAACAAGCTGCTTGACCCTCTTGCTTGTAACACTTATGCTTCTCTTACAGGAGAAACAGTGCTTCTTCCTTACATTGAAACAGGGCTACTCTGCACAAAGATAATATTCTTCACATTGTAAAATCCTGAGAGACAGTTAGTATTCCTTTGTAGAGCTCACTCAATTCTCACTTTTAAACAACATTCTAGACCCTCTTGCTGCTGGAATTAATGGTATTCATACATCCTAAACTGTTCTTCTTCCATTCAGTTGAATGCAGCTATTTGGCCCAACGGTGATGTTCCTCACACATGAAAAAACTCAGGATTAGTCAGTATTCCCTTCAACAGGTAACTCATTTCTCATAAGGATACAAGTTGCAAGATATTCCTGCCCCTCACATATTGCATCCTGCCCTGAGCAACAGGTGTTTGTCCATTTAGTGGGAAGCACTTATTTTTCAAGGAGTGAATGGTTCTCCATTGTCAAAGGCTTTCATTTGGCAAGCATTCCTTTCACATGCTAATTCAACTCTCACAGGGAAACACAATGTGCTTGCAACTCCTGCTGCAAACCTTGCCATCTGCTTGCAAGAGACACAGTGCATGTTCCATTCAGTTGAAAGGGCCTATTGGCACAAAGATGGAATTGCTCACACTGTCAAACCCTGACAGATAGGAAGTGTTAATTTTGAATGCTAAATCAATTGAAGCTGCTAAACAAAGTGCTAGAGCATCTTTCTTGTAACCTTTGTGGTTCTCCTACAAGACATACAGTAATCCTTCCCTCCATTGAAAGAGGCAATTTTGCAGCAAAATGATGGTCCTCACACTTCCAAACTGTGACAGGCAGCTGGTGTTCCTTTTAAAACTTCACTCTACTCACACTGTTACACAACTTGTTAGACCCTCTTGCTTCTAACCTCAATAAGTTTCTTAGAAGAGCCTCACAACTTCTTCCATTCTCTTCAAAGGGGTGATGTTGCACTACGGTGATATTCCTCATCCCTGAAAACACTGAGTGGTAGGCAGTATTCCTTTAACCAAGTTACTCAATTCTCATCCGAAGACAAGCTGCTTCACCCTCCTGCTTGTAACCATTCATACTTTTCTTACAACATACGCACCGCTGGATCCAGTCACTTGAAAGAGGAGATTTTGCACAAAATTGAAGGTTCACACACATAAAAACACTGAGAGGTATCAGTATGTCCTTAAACAGCTAACTCAGTTGAGAATCCTCAACAGAGTGCTAGGCCCTCTTCTTGTTGACAGTAATGACTGTCTTAGGAGACCAACAATGCATTTCCATTCACTCGAATGGGGCAATTTTGAAGAACATGGTAGTCCTCATCCCTGAAAGCCCTGAGAGGTAGGTAGTATTCCATGAAACAACTAACTCAATTCACAACGCTGAAGAAGGTGCTTGACCCTCTTAATTCTAACATGAATGATTTTCTTACAAGAGCTACAGTGTTTCTCCATTGACTTCACAGAGGCAATTTTGCACAAAGGTGATGTTCCTGACCCAGGAAAACACTGAGAGGTAGGCAGTATTCTTTCAAACAGCTAGGTCAATTGACAGTGCTAAACAAGTTGCTAGACCCTGTTGCTTCAAACATTAATGACTCTCTCACAAGACATACCAGGAATATCCCTTTCGCTCGTAAGGGATAGTTTGGAAATGTTGTGTTCCGCACCCATGTAAATGCTGAGAGGTAGGCAGTTTTCCTTTACCCAGCTAACTCAGTCTACAAAGCTGAACAAGGTGGTAGCCCCTTTTCATTCTAACATGAATGGTTCTCTCACAAGATCAGCAGTGCTTCTTCCAATCCCTTTAAAGGGGTTATTTTGCACATACCTGGTATTGCTCACCCCTGAAAACACTGAGTTGCAGGCACTATTCCTTTCAAGAAGAATATCAATTCACCTTGGAAAACTAGGTGCTTGACCCTCCTGCTGCTAACATTCATACTTGTCTTCCAAGAGATGTAGTACTGGTTCCACTGACTTGAAAGAAGCAATTTTGCACAAACTTCATGTTCCTCACCCATAAAAACACTGAGAGCGAGGCAGTATTCCCTTGAACAGTTAACTCAATTCACAATGCAGAAGAGGGTGCTACACCCTCTTGCTTCTAAAAATAAAGATTGTCCTACAAGTGCTACAGTAAGCCTCCATTCACTTGAATGGGGCTCTTTTGCAGAACATTGATGCTACTTCCCTGAAAACAGTGAGATGTAGGCAGTATTCCTTCAAACAGCTAGGTCAATTCACAGTGCTATACAAGTTGCTAGACCCTGCGCTTCAAACATTAATGACTCCCTTACAAGAGCTACCAGGAATCTCCCTTTCGCTTGTAAGGGATAGTTTGGAAATGTTGTGTTCCTCACCCATGAAAACGCTGAGAGGGAAGCAGCATTCCTTTACCCAGCTAACTCAGTTCACAATGCTGAAGAAGGTGGCAGCCCCTTTTGTTTCTCACATGAATGATTCTCTCACATGTACGACAGTGCTTCTTCCAATCCCTTTAAGGGGGTTATTTTGCACATAGCTGGTATTGCTCACCCATGAAAACACTGAGTTGCAGGCACTATTCCTTTCAAGAAGAATATCAGTTCACCTTGGAAAACTAGGTGCTTGACCCTCCTGCTGCTAACATTCATACTTCTCCTCCAAGTGATGTAGGGCTGATTCCATTGACTTGAAAGAGGCAATTTTGCACAAACCTCATGTTCCTCACCCATGAAAACACAGAGAGTTAGGCAGTATTCCCTTGAACAGGTAACTCAATTCACAATGCTGAACAGGGTGCTAGACCCTCTTGCTTCTCACATTAATGATTGTCTTACAAGAGCTACAGTAAGCCTCCATTCACTTGAAAGGGGCTCTTTTGCACAACATTGATGTTACTCCCCCTGAAAACCATGAGAGTTAGGCAGTATTCCCTTGAACACGTAATTCAATTCACCATGCTTAACAAGCTGCTTGACCCTCTTGCTTGTAACACTTATGCTTCTCTTACAGGAGAAACAGTGCTTCTTCCTTACATTGAAACAGGCCTACTCTGCACAAAGATAATATTCTTCACATTGTAAAATCCTGAGAGACAGTTAGTATTCCTTTGCAGAGCTCACTCAATTCTCACTTTTAAACAACATTCTAGACCCTCTTGCTGCTGGAATTAGTGGTATTCATACATCCTAAACTGTTCTTCTTCCATTCAGTTGAATGCAGCTATTTGGCCCAACGGTGATGTTCCTCACACATGAAAAAACTCAGGGGTAGTCAGTATTCCCTTCAACAGGTAACTCATTTCTCGTAAGGAAACA